>NC_143551.1:81782500-82072500 GCF_054136105.1 Typopeltis vanoorti | reverse complement strand
TGTGTGTGTGTGTGTGTGTGTGTGTGTGTGTGCGTGCGCGCGTGTTCATGAAGCCGGTTTCTCTGTTTTTGAGGGATGAGAAACCCAAGTTTCCAGCGCAGGGGGGGAACCCTCCTCCTCTAAGATGTAAGAAATTGTCACAGTGTGTGAATGTGTGTTATAATTCTGAGCATCAATTTGATCTATGTACACTGAAAACGTCATCACCTTGAGGTGAAAAGTTTGACTAGCAAAAATAGAAAATCCACCCACCCCTTCCGAGTCTACCTTTGTATGAGACCGGCTTTGTAACTCACATTGAAAAATCCTGATAAATGTTTCTCGCATCACAGACGGGATTTGAACCCAGATTTTGCAAACGAAAGGCTTCATCGAAACCGATTTATCTATGGAGGCTAATTATCAACTGCAAATGAAAATCAACCGTTGGTAAATAGTTTTGATATAGTTGTGTTAGACTAGAATATCTGATTTTGACGGAATCTTGGTTTAGTCAATACACAAAGATGTAAGGAATTGTCATAGTGTATGGATGTGTGTTATAATTCTGAGCATCAATTTGATCTATGTACACTGAAAACGTCACCACCGTGAGGTGAAAAGTTTGACTAGCAAAAATAGAAAATCCACCCACCCCTTCAGAGCAGTGGTGTAGCTAGAGCTTTTGCCGCCTGGGGCATTCCCTAAGTTTGTCGCCCCTCTCAACACACACCAAAAATACTACAAAAAGTCAAAACGAAGTATAGGGAAATAAATTAAGACACTATGTTTATTTTTGAAGTAAAACTTTAATTTCAACATTCTAAAATGTTATTTTTTTTGCTTTTCTGTTAGCAAAATCTCGATGACATTGCCGAAGTCTATTTCATAATAATGCAGGTAATTCTTAATCTATTTTATTTAGAAAAACTCCTCTCACAACTAGCAACACTTACAGCAATTGTGAGGAAAATTCACAGTAGTATTACAATATTTGGAAATGAGTTCTCGAGACTGTATTTTAGAATTAACTATAAATGTTCAAAAAGGTTCAAAGTGCCGCCTGGGACGGACCGCTCCCTCCGCCCCATCCTAGCTACTCCTCTGCTTCCGTGTCCATCTTTTCTCCATATTTCATATGATAATGCTCCAATTTAAATTCAAAATCCAGACTTTTTAAGTATCTGGTTTGAAGAAACAAAGTTATAAAGTTATAAAATTATATGTCTAGGTGGAATGTCGTAATCACATCGAATCATTACTTTGACTATGTCAATAGCGACGCACTGGAGCAGGAATAGTACCATTTTCCAGCTGACTGCTATCGTAGAATAATCGAATTCATTTTCCGAAGTATCATTGTTTCATTTGATTTAAAGGAAGATTCCTCGTGGGTTTTCTGATTAAAGTGATTTTTTTTTTCAATATTACTGGCACCTGAATAAAATTGTTTTAAGAATATAGTATGTATTACGGATTTAACTAATACTTCATTTTGTACATAAAAGTCGAAGAAACTGCTTCTCCACTTTTATGGGTGCTAATTGCCTTGTAAAATATGCAGTTATCAAAACGCTGTCAAGTCCCTAATTCCTATTTGTTCAATAAAACAAATACTAATTCTCAGAATGTAAAATTTAGAGTTGATCAGGTATATTAACAAGTCAAAAAATGAAGCCGAAATAAAATAAATAAAAGAAATTATACTTATTATTAAGATACTGGTTTTCCATCTTATTCTTAGCCAGCTGAATGGCTCGAATGATTGGGAGGTGTCACTAGTAAATTTTATAACCAGTTGAGAGCCCAGAAGAGTTCAAGCCAATTGCTTGTCTTACTTAATTCCAGGAAAATGAAGTAAGTTATAAAACATTTCCCAGCACTCTGTGGTCGATCCCCCCTTTTTATACTACCGAAATTTACCATTTTTTAAACATCTAGCTAGTAAGAAATATGAAGGGTCATTAACCTTGTCTTTGGCACCATCCTGTCCAGGTTCTTAAATGTTTCGGTAGCCAAGAGGGAATTTCGGAGATATTTCTTAAGAAACTGGCCCACAGTTAATGCATATAATGTAGTTGCCTGCAGCTACTCAAGAATAGTAATTATAAGAGTCATGGGAATAAGATAATCGGTGGAGAACCAGCCCAGGGTGGGGTGGATGGTATTACGCACATAAAAAGTGACCTTGTGCTGACGAAAATACTTAAAATAGACAGCCACATATTAAGAGAAACAAATAGTATTGTATGTGTGGAAATGCAGGAGGTACTACATGTAGAAAAGGAAACAGAGGTAAAAAAAGGAGAATCACGAAATATTTTAGAATTTTAAGAAAAGTGGAAACCTGCTTTTAATTTATCGCTTTCATGTTTTCACAATAGGTTCAATCCTTTCCTTCTTTTATACAACAGTTGATACTTCTCGTTTTCTTAGTGAAAACTTATCTTTTTTCCGAATTCGTGAAAAGTAATAACATTTAATGCAAAAGAATGTCCTTCATTTTTCTTACTTTTCTTTTTTCCCCGCATACACTGAGATAAAATTCATAGTTACAACACAATTACAAGCAAACAAGGAAGCAATTATAATGTCGTTCAGTGTCAGGGTATTAAAGAGGAAAATATAAAACTATTTTTCGATCATGAGTAATTCACTGAGATAGAAGTATTGGGTACGCCTCGTTTTCTTAACTTTCTTTTTTCTACGAGCATAAAGCTGACAGTTACAACACAATTACAAGTAAAAAAGGACGTTTTCATTAGTGTAAACATCGTTGCGTGTCAGATAATCGATGAAGAGAAAATAATATAGAATCTGTTTTTCGATGAGTAATTTCACTAACGTGGAATATTCGCTAAACGTTTCTTCATTTACCATGCATTCAATACTTTCTCTCGTTTTTCTTTTCTTGATTCACTCCAGTGATTAAACTGAATCAGTGATTCATTAAAAATATCCCGGATAAGGGTTTATTCTTTTACATGAATAATACTCTTGATTATGTTAAAAGGAACAGAAGACGTGGGAAATGGGTTTTGAAAGGTGCTGCGAGATGTAAAGTTCTTGAACTATATGCACACAATTCTCTGAATTAAGGATGTGGTTATGCACTTATTTAGTGCCATCATTCCATTTTTTATTATTTCATTGACTAACACACGAATGTCCTGTTTCTACTGGATGACCATTAATGAATGTTTTCACGAGCATTGTTTTTACTAATAGGTACCTATTATTTCATAACGTTTTTTCGAAATCTGTTTTATTTTAAGAAAGTATGCATCAGCCAACATCTTTATCGTTATATTTGTCTGAAACATACCTATTTTACTTGTTTACCTCCATTTTATTTCCCTTACTTTTCCGTATGTTTTACAAAAAAAAAATAATAATCCAATTCATATATTTAAAGCTAACACTATTGCGTTATTTCTTTTTAACTACTATATGCACACTGGTATTTCTTTTTCTTTTTTTTTTTTTTTTTTACATATCAATATGTTTGTTGCACAAATCTCGGTTGCACTAATTGCAGATTTATTACATTAATTTCATTAGAGAATATTGGAAGCTGCAGATTTCACTTTTCGCGATCCATATCTTTAAGAAATATAGTATTCGTATTTTTACACACGGAAACTGTTTTGTTCTAACCTCCTTTCATAGAGTGGGGGAAATTTTATCATGCAGTTAATATTTTTTTTACAATTTTTTTAATGTAATAAAATTCAGTTATGTGAGAAAATGTGGTGCCAACTTTTCTCGATTTTAATAATTCTTTAATAATTCTAAAATATTTATAATTAAAATTATATAATTGAATTTATAAGTAACATTTATTCTACAATTAGAAGAGACTATTTTCTCTTCTAATTGTATCATGTTTCACTATTTCACATCATGTTTCACATCATGTTTCACTATTATATAAAGTATAATAGATAAAAGAGTTTTCGATGAAACTGTAATAGTTTTGAAAAAAAAGAAAAAAATCCAGTCGAGCATAACTTGGAAATTTCTTTCGAAATCCTGCATTGTAATGTAAACATCCCCTAATCTCGTTCGCCCGTCGATCTCTCTTTCATTATCGATCGTTATCTTTCACAAAGGCGCAAACGGTTTATCAATTTACTCTTATCAATTCATCGGATGATATCTGCAGTCATATTCACGCTTAAATAAAATCGTATGAATCAGTGGAAATACGTTCATTGGAGCAGAATGTAATATAATCAGATTAAATTCACTAGTTTTATGATCTACTAAAATTTACCAAGTTTCTGGATCCGTGAGTGATATTGAAAATCTTCTGATTTACGAAATGTATGCAATCGCTGTCTGACGTAATTTAGCTGGACACTGATATTTTATATATTCCGGTACTCCTTTGCGCCAGTTAGCCCATTCATCAAGCTAATGGACCCACTCATCCCACTTCTGGGTTTGTGAAGTGGGCTGAATGGATTACTGTAGGTAGCTTTTAATAAAGAAAGTTTGAGTTAGATATGTGTTATTTATCTGGAATTGGCGAAATTAAGTGAAAGAAATTCATGAATTATTTATTTTAGAATTATCAGAATGAAAACTGTAAATGTATTTTAACAAAATAACTGAGTTAAGAATCCAATCAAGTGAAGTAGTTGGGGCAATCTTTTCACACAGTAAGAATAAGTGAAGCTTTACAATTCGTTAAGTAATGTTTTAACTCTACATAGAAACGGAATCATATCGGGTTTCTTCATTGATTTTTAAAGAATCAATCAGGAGTCAGGAGTTTCAGATGTTAACACCAATTGACGACATCAATAGCACCTTACAGAACATATAATGGCACCTGCAGGTTATTATCTCTCGCTTCACGAACATTTTGGTAGACAATGGATCCATCAAATATAAATCACGTGTTTCTGATGATACGTCAGCATTGTTGGCTTCTTGAAGGATATAATAGACACATGAGGCTGACAAGTATGAGTTACCTGCGAATGGTCACATCCGTATTAGCGCTTCATGGGAGTGATAAGTAGGGCGTGACAGAAGACAGGGGTGAAAAAAAGAGAGAGAGAGATGAATGGTTGTTGTGGTGAAACAAATGAGGAAAACAGTTTATCTAATTAACCCCTGCGAGTCCATTTTTACTTGCGCCATCGTAGAGAATTGATCACGATAATAATACCATTACATGAAATTGTATTCCGTAAGCTGTCTATAAGTAAACGCTACGAGCCTACAGGAGAGGGGAAAAAATAATCACAATTCAATGACCCTGAGAAAGCTGTTCAGTAGAAGAAGAGAGAGAACGCTTTCTCAGTATTAACTCTGCTACGATCGGATCATGATAAGGCATTTATTATAACAATAGTTGTAAGTCATCATTGATTGCCCCTTTTAAAAGGGTCTTTATAATAATATTAACACGTTTGAACTATAGTTTATTTCAGGAGTTCATTGCTAATTACAGCAAATATAATAAAATTGACCTAACATATGAATTAATTGATATTTAAATATAGAAATTTTTGTTAATTTCTTAGTTGACCAGATTTCGTTAATTTTTCTCTAGGAGAAAAATTAACGATTTATAAAGTTCATGTCATATAGAAGAGATAATCAAACCAATAAGACAACAAGTCCGTGTGTTAGCAAGTGATTAGGAAAGAAGAAAGAAAGAATCTGATAATGTTTTTTTTTAAAAAAAATGCTGGGGTTTCATTCATTTTTAGAAAACTTTTTGAGAAAGACTGTTCCAAAGAACACAGATAGAATGCAAGAAGAATATGAAAAGATGGTTCAATAAATTTTGAGCTGCACTGGTAATGGATGACCAGCAGTCTCGTTATCTTACAGGATTAGAGAAACGCGGAGTGATGGTGACAGTTTAGTGGACGCCTATGAAAATCCTTGTTAAGAAGCCATAATGCAGAAACAGTGCATCTGTAAGAAACCAATGGGAGGTTGGTTGTTTTGGATTTACGGTCGAAACAACTAAGGCTATGGGGCCAGCGTATTATGTCTGTAAATTGCGGGTATTCTTCTGCCCTGTTTTTTGCTGGATGAAAAACTCTGCAAACTCGGTATGAGACCAACTAACTCACTTTCATTTGAAAAGCCCTTATAAAAGTTTTTTTTTTTTGCGTCCTGGAGAGGATTCGAATTTTTATTGAAGACATAAAATAGCAAAATATATAACGATGGATAACTCGGTGATTCACAAAATAAGATTTCGTTATTTCCATTTTATATATTTATTTTTTTTATATATAGGTATGTTTTCCTTAGTACAGTTTTATTCAGCTGATGATATCAGGACTCTCTCTCTCTCTCTCTCTCTCTTTCTCTCTTTCTTAGACCAGTTTCAAACGTGTTGGGCAAATTTGCATGATATATTGTACCGCATTCTATTCCTCACTCTGTAATTTGTCAAGTGATGATTACCTGGTGGAAATAGGAGGCCAAACAGAAATGAGAAGATAATATTCATTCTGAGATCTCCTTCCTCTCCCCTGTCACACTAGCGTCATATGATAAATGTCCTTATGCGACATTGCTTGCATACAGACGTACATACATAAATAAAGACTGCGTGACACGCGCTCTTGCGCCTGCGCAAAGAATTTACTTTATCGCAGAGAGTAGGAAGTAGCTAAAAAAACGAAGTCTTATACATGGATTTTCGACTTGCTGATTGTCTATAAGAACGTGCTTTTCTGGGTATAGCCCACACGCTCTGAATTTGCATTCAGATCAAATACTACACCTCACCTCTTCTTCAGTCTTTTAGAAAAGCCTTCCAGCAAATATGATCAAGACGCATTGGCTTATGCCAATGCGGCTTGATCATATTGAAATATTCTGGAATAAGCCAATGTTTTACATCTTATCAATTGCCATACGGAAAGGTTTAAAAACTCCTACTTGTACATATAATATTGTGGAAGTGGCTATCACACCCTTTGCATAAAATAATTTTTCCATATTTTTTTTTAAAAATGAAATCAATATTGACATCAAACAAATATTGCATGAATGTAATGAGTGCTCGAAAATTACGTTCGTCAGCATGGTCGAGTGGATGTTGGTTATTGACAACTGACATTTAGTAATGCCCGATTTTTTATTACCTCCATCTCGGTTATGATTAACATGGGTGATTAAAATATTTATGAATGAACTAGAGAACATTCTGAAATCAATTGGTTTCACTCTGAGTAGGTTTTAAAAATCGAATGTAGTATTTAGAAATCGAAACTAATGGGTCACATAGGGAATCATAATTGTTTTGTTCTCGAAAAATAAAAATGTCTATTTCCCGTGTTTTAAGAATACAAAATAATAATAAAAAAAACAATATTGTATACATCATTTATCAATGTCATTATCAGTTTCTTAATACTAATTCAGTTTATGTCGATATCTTTAAATAACTTATCAAAATAAATTTTCACTCTTTCCTTTTTTTTTTTTTGAAAATTGACAATTAGAAATGCTTTGAAATGCATATCAAAAGATATTCTTTCTATTTTCATGTTAAAATCGTTCTCATATTTCAATTTAGTTAATGCAAACAACTTTTAATTCGAATTTTTAATTCTGTGGGGGAAGAATCAGACTTGGCACAACTTTTCGAATAATTGACATAACTTGTGCACGCTGTGTACATTTTACTGGTATAAGTGTCATCGAGTATTTTGTTGAAGTATCAGCAACGGTGAATTAGACAGATAGTGCTCATAACTGAGGAAACTCAATTAATATACATCAGAATTCTTCTAAATGTTATTTTTGAATCAGAATTTTCTCAGATTCACTCTTATTCAGAAACCTTAGCTTTTGCTATTATTTATGTTGTCAGCAGATGAGAAGATACTTTACAAAGAAATAAATAAACAAAACGCAACCGATTGTAAGCATTTTTTTGCCACAAAGATTCCTTACATGTGCACATTAATGAATAGTTAATTTCAGTTATGAACTCAAAACCAGCCATTCTTGCATAGATGAAATTGTAATTTTGTTCTTGCATTTTTATATACTCATTCATTTCACATTAGCTTCATTATGCTCTCTTTGATTTGTGAAGAAATAATTTTTAGCGTTTCTTCGTCGCAAATCATATATGTTAATGTAGACAATGCATTTATTTGGACTGAAGAAAATATTATAATTTTATAGTTAATTCTATTTTTTTTAATTTGCTGTCTCTCAGCAATAGATAGATTCTAAGTTTTAAACACCTTTAAACATATGTTCAGCTTAAAATTGGCCATTCACCCTTAAGGAGTATTACAGTATTTTTAGGAGTTCTTTAATATTTTATTTAAAAAGTGAAAACTAAAATATGTTGTGTAATGTTTCAACATTACACAACATGTTTTAGACTTAGATCTGTACGAATACCTATTGATCGTATAAATTTTTTTTGTAGACAACTGAGGGATTGTTCTTTAACATTTTTGGAAATAGGCTGCTTGCACTTGAATAGTTTCGAAAATGTTGTTGCCTCATTTTCCATCCATCTCTTTCCTCTTTCCACCTTGATAATTCAGAAAATGAGTCTGTGGCGAAGCAATTCAACAAATCATTTTACGTACTTCACACGAAATATCGCACAATCCCTCCCCACCCCTCGTACGCGCGCTTGGGGTGAAACCAAATTATTCAAGTCCAGACTGCATCGACGACAAAAACAACCTATTATCATGTGTTCTCTCTTTCCCACAGCGGAAAAGACATGAAAAGCTATGATCGTCAAAAAGGAACACAGACATTTTCGACTACCCTTGTATTGTTGTTGTGACCTTAAAGGAAATCCACGCTGACGGGTTTTCCCTTCGTTTTCACGGCTCACCAGCTTCCTGTGCTCTTTTACTGCCATCGGTTGTAAGACAAGGGCACTTCAACATAAGGCCAATGGTACAATCACCATGGAAACAAGCTCCTGGCTATGGTGAGTTCTGGATGGAAAATGGGGTGGAGGGGAAACTGCTTTTACAATAATTTCTTTATCCTCTTGGCCTCAGCAAATAAAGGAAGGTAAAAACATACGTGTACAATGACAAAGGAAATTACTTTAGAATCACAGAATAATCATGACTTCTACATACTATCCTCAACAATGTAAAGAGAACATGGCATATTATGGAATCTTCTTAAATAGCAAACCTTACAAATCCTTTAATTGTAAAAGTATTATATAATATTTGCAGCAATTATTTAAGTCGACAGTCATCACTGTGTTCATATTTGGACTATATGTTAGGATTATTTTTTTCGCTCCTAGAAGTTCCATTAATTTTACACTGCTAAATCATACTTGAAAATTATCATAACTTCAATGTTATTATGCTAACGGTTTTCAAATGTTTTGTATTTACAACTTGAAAACTATACTACTATCATGCCTCACCGCGTCATGTGTATGAAGACGCATTTGCTATATTCAGAGATAGTGCAGTTTCTGAAATGTACAACTAACTTAAATGCTATTGTAGTATAAGTGTGGATGTCTTTTAGTTTCAAAAGGCTAATCCATTTTTTTTTAAAATCCGATAGTGAGTTAGCTGGTCTTATATTGAGGCGGAAGGGTTTTTATTTTTCCTCCCCTAAAACAGATGAGCCGACCAGAAGAGCACATAGAATATTTACAGACACGCTTTATAATCTTCGTGCTTCGATGGTAATTTTAAAGAACTTCATCCACAGTCGCTGATCGATTTAATATTTTATTTATTTATTCGTATGGAGTTCCTCTCTCTTTCTACCCCGTCCTTTGGAGTGTGTGTGTGGGGGGGGGGGGTGTCCTCCTAATGAGAATTTTTTTAGTGCCTCTGAGGGACGAAAAAGATACCCAATTTTCCGGGTGAAAAAACCCTCAACCCCCATGTGTGACAGGCTGAGCTCACCTTTAGTCGAAAGAGACCAGATAAAGGTTCCTCATGTCATGGATGGGAATCGAACCTGGATCTTTCTTACCAAAGAGCTTCGTCTAAACCGACTGAGCTACGGAGGTTCTGATTTGATATTAATAATATTGATCATTAATTTGATACACAGATGATAACAAATATATTTTACAATAAACTATATTTAAAGTAAATAAACGTAAACGAGAATAATTTTTATAGTGTCTCACGAAAAGTCCATTGTGAACATTATTAGTGAGGCGTACCTTGCGGTTTGGAAATCGCATGTCATACACCAGCTAACCTCAAATTCTAGTGGCAATCAGATCAAAAGAAGCAGCTGAAACATATAAATTACAGCATACTGTCTTCATCAGATTGTTAGATCGCATTCAATTACTAAACAAACTTTCCGCTGACTTTAAGGCTGAAATGGCTTGAAACTTTTCTCTTTGGTCTTTATAGCAGGATATTTCCGGATAACGTCAAAAATAAATTTTTAAAAAAGTATATGTATATATAATTAATAAAAACAAAGTTCAGAAATTTAGCTTATCCACGATACTGACATTATATAGGTTTATAACCTTTATTATTGAGAGTAGCATTAAAAAAAAAAGACGGTATAATGGATAAAAATATAACGATACTACATGCGACATATAAGAATCCCAAAAATAACTTCCTAGTTGCAGCATTAATAAAGAATATGCAGCAAGTTCATGGTATGGAAAAAATACCCAGACTAATTATCATGTTTAATTAGTACGTATCAGTAACATTAATTAATTATTAACGTTACTTATACGTACGGTATATTTTGCATGTGCTTTCATATCACCGAGAAGCTACAGACCAACACCATATATCGTAACTTGGCAAGTGCTAGAAGTGCCTAAAGAAAGTGACTATGCGCAGAAAGCAATCAAACTGTTATTTATTTCCAACAATAAAACTGCTTATTAATTTTCCTAATCAATTTTATTTGCTGTTTTTATTTAATATCAGATTGAATAACCCACAGGATAGCGTTTCTGCTTTCTAAACAACTAGCTGTTGCTTCGAATTCCACTGGGGGTATCGAATCCCATTTGGGAATGCATTTAGATGTAGGTGATTATCATCATATTATGTAAACTCCTTTACTTATCAGAAACCTGAATTGGTTTAAAAAGTTGCATATGTGCTGTAGAGCAGGAAATCCATTTCCTAACTCCATACTAAATGTCATAAAAATGACATAGAAAATGCGCCGTTGTTTAGGAATCATCGTTCGGAAATATTACTCTTTTTTCCATCTTTCCATCTATAGAATTTGTTTTCATTAAGTATTCAGAGAAATTTCATGACGACGAAATACTGCATTTTTTTCCCCTTTGGGGAATTCAACTATTTTGAAATTCAGCTAGATTAAAAAAATTATTTTTCAATCTAATATTTTTAAGAGTTTTAAAATAATAATTCCTGGTTATTGGATTTGTTATGAGATTATTTATTCATCATGTGGAACTAACGCCTCTAGAACACATTCAAGGAACAGCTCGTACCCTTTAGTTTCAGGCTTCAATCTAGGTTGGGAGAAACATTTTGTGAGCTTGTTCATCCGAAATTGAGGTATCCTATGTGTAATAGAGAAGGTTCGACTTTTCCGGGAGAAAGGCTTTTTCTCCCTTAAATTTGGAATTTTCCACACTCAAACAAACCGATCATAGTCAATTGACAGACGTAATTTACCTTGGTAAGGTTGCCTTTCTACGAGTTAATTCTGTAAAGAAAGGTGGGGGGAGCCCGTAGCTAGTCTATCCATATGCGAGAGAAAAATCTGAAATTACTTCACAACTCCACTCACTTTTTTGATACAGCAAAACTACGTTGTATCGGATATTTAAATAAATTAATTTAAGCAATCATCTTCTTTAATGTCAATGTATAATCTGTATTAATACCACGTTACGAACAAGGATTGCCACTGTCAATACAAAGGACTTTTTTTTTCATATATGAGATCCCGTTAGACATTAAATACTCTCTGTTTCTTAAAACTTTTCCACAAAACTTTACTTCTTGGTTTCTGCAGGATTCTCTCTAAGATAAGTCTTTTTTGAAATATGCACAAGAACACACACATATAAAAACGCACGAATTGTGGATATTCCACGTTTATTTGTTGTGATGTAAAGCAGAAGAGAATGTCGATCAAGAATAATAATAGAAAAAATAATAGTACCCTAGATCTACTTGACTAGAACATGATTTATCCCAGAAATATTATCATAATCAATGGATAATAAATGTTCATCCAGTAATAGAGGAGTAGAAATCAACTCCTGGTCCACTTGTTCAGCAAGTTGGACTAGGCGAGTTGGATAAAGCGATTGCAAGCACAATCGCTTTATCTTTAAGAAACTGAACAACCACTACAAACAGTGTATTTATGCACTACCTACCCATATATGGTTAGTAAGCTTTTGTGTTTTTACCGGCAACTCGTTCTTGGTCAAAATCTTTGACTAGGATCTGGAATGTTACTAGAGAATTTTTTGTTTTGCAAATCAACGCCCCGTTCGTTCTCATTCCGCCATCTGTTACATTTATCTTCACACCAACGCTTGTTTATTTTATTATGACTGCATGAACGTTCGATATGAACGTATGATAAATGAACCGCATTTATCGTACTCAGAATGTCCACTTGATGTTTACCGGCTGCTGTTTTGCTACCAGCAGACTGAATCTCAGTCTCTGAATAGCTAATCTTTGTATTTATCCATATAATATTTTCGTTGATACGCTATACATTACTCATTAAACCTGTTGCAATATATAAGTATAGTAATTTTGATTGTAACTGAACTAAAATGGTCGAGGCGTTATACATATCCTGTATTATCAGTTTTTTTTCTAACCTGTGAATGATCGCATCCCTCAGATTCTAAACTATTTTTATCGCAAATTCACGCCGTTATATATGTGGAGGTGGGGAGGGGGGAAGAGTTGCATAAATGATGAAGATTACTGCAAAATGTGAATGGCAGAGTAAACAATACAATAATAATTATTATGACCGAAATAATTTTATTGTTGGAAATAAGGCATAATTGCATTTTTCTAGCGTTTAAATTGCCATGGTTATCTAAACTCCATTGAAGAATGGTTGGAAGATCGGAATTTGGAGTAATGCAAGTTGATGTTCTTGAGATTGAGGTGATTTGTGTATTGCAAGGTTTGCAAATGTCAATTGAAAAGGAGGGGGAAGTACAATGTATGCAGAAACCAAGTTTATTGGACTGGTGGTCAGTTGGAATTAATCATTGATATATATATATATATATATATATATATAGAAGAAAGAGTATAGGAAAAAGAATAGAGCCTTGTTGAAGTCCAGCATTAGTTCCATAGAAGACAAGGAATCACCAAATATCACGTTTATGTGCATTCAGTCAGAAAGCTGGCAACACAGTAGCAGAAATGTGAGAAGACCAAAGACAGGATGCCAGTTTCTCTGCAACCTGTCCAGACAGCAGTCATGCCTTCTGGTCTGTTTCTAGCTCTTTGAAAATTAGTTTTGGATATGTTCATTTTGGCAGCTAATCCGAACTTTGGTATAAGTAGTTTATGAAGATGAAGATTTGTGAAAGCCAGTTAGCTCTTCTCTTCACTTGTACAGCCTTGGAACCATTTTTGGAGAACTGAGGCTTAGACATAGGACGGAAAGGATAGAATGGGGAATAAATACTTCCATCCCAATAAGTATTATTTCGCATTATTTGGCATTTCTGTAATTCCACACAATGCACGATTGAGTGTCGTGTGCGTATTGCTCCATGAAGGAAGAGATCCGCAACCAGATTGTGGTTTGAATTGCTTAGAGGAGGGACAATAGTCATAGTGTATTTAGATGAATCAACTAGTAAGGAAGATATCTAAGATGTTTGAAGAGTGGTTAGAGGTGTCTGGTAACCTGGTAGACATGAATAATTGGTAGTATTACTGGTGATAGAAAATGTCTCAGTTGATTGGATAACGTATCCTCTAGGGTGGTGATCTCACGCTCGGACAGCTGGAGAGTGCAACCTAATAATTTTCACAAATTCCATTAGGTGTCTGTAAAAGTAATTATGTGGCAGACACTGTAGTAGCCTAGTGTGAGATCACAACCCTACTTGCTGGAGGCCAAACTTAGATGATATGAGAACTTAACTTCAGGTTTCAAATGGATTATGGTAATTTTTTTTTTCTGAGAATGTGATAAACATTTATTTCGAAAACATTTATTTTAAAACTGCATGAATTTAAAGGGTAACATCTATATACAACCCTTTACGCTCCGTAATTTCTCACAGGAAATAAAGGATTTTAAAGTTTACGAAATTTAGATGTAGCTTTCTAAGTCATGTCTGTCCGTTTAAATTTTTATCCATCTGCAACTTGGTATTAGGATACATACCATTTGGTAGTTGGTGGTATAATTCGGTACAGAAGCATTAATATGTATGAAGCATGATTAAGTCTGTATGGTTGAACTTATAAAAGTAAATTAAAGAAAGAGATTATGTCAGCTTTATGTCCATACAGAGCACGATGCATTGGAATTTTCTGCACTGCAGTGAATATTCCTTGCTCTAATCGCTTTAATTAAAGATTTAAAAAATATATAATTAAACATTACTACTTCTTCTTCTTCTTCTACTTCTACTACTACTACTAATAATAATAATAAACGATGATTTTTTAATAGGATTGTATAAAGATACGAAGCAGCTGAAGAAAAAAACGGCGCTAGTAGTCATAGCAGTCATTAGGTAAGAATTTGTAATTGGAACTTTTTAATTTAATCTTCTTAGGGCGCCTTTTAGTCTAATCTCTAACAGCCTTTCGCTATTTCAAGGGTTTGGTAAAAGAGGTGAGCTTAAATGAAATGTGGAACAAATGTTTTAATTTTCATGTCTGTGGGAACGATTTCAGTAATCTTAGTACAAAAAATTTAGAATTAAAGATTTAAAATAGTAGTCTTGGAAAAGAAAACAATAAAAGAAATTACGAAGATTGTAGTTGTTGTAACTAAAAATAAAACGAAACAATATACAGCATCCCTTCTGTGCTATATATGAAATTTGATTTATACCACTAGAAATTGCACGCTGTCTGTCAAATAAGAATGCATATCACCTAAAGAAAGCTGTCTGTAATCATTTTTTTGTATACGAGATTGAATATATCATAAGTACAATTCATTTCATAAGTAAAAATTATAATTATGATTAAATATATATCGTAATTATCGATTTGTTTTCTTTAATTACACTGAGTTAATATAATTTTCTTTGAGAGGAATTCCATTCCTCTTATAGATTATCAATGCAAAAAAAAAGGCTTTCACTCCGTTTTGTTAATAATATTCCAGAATCCTGTAGATTTTTTTTTTACTTCGCGCCTTAATAAAATCTGTTTGATGACTAACATCATATATAATTCACTAGTCAATTATTCATTAATAGCAACTTCCTTCAAACTTTCCTACAGTTGAAATATTTATATTTTTTTAAGGGCTTTAAAAAGTTAACTTCCAAATTATGACACATATAGCCTTTACTTATTAGAAATCTCTCAACAAACCGGATATGTGAATCTCATACACAATTACATACCAACGTTTTTCTGTCCGTATTACCACACTGGTTATGCATTCGGCATATTCAGAGAGATATGCAGATAGATTTCGCTGCTCACTGATACATAAAGATCTGTATGAATAGCGACATCTGTCAGGCCTGAAGGAAAACAGTACAGATTCATGTAATAGTCATTAATTTTCTTGTATTAAAATTCTTGTTTCTTTATTGAAAACACTCCATTGGTAAGAGTGGGATTCAACGAATTGAAAAGAATGGACTGAAGATTGATGGCCTGCCACGTGTATTAAGCATTTCATTTGTTAGTTCAATAGAAGTTTTAACTGACGACCGCTGCATTTAATACGAGGTCACTGGCCGACGGTTAACCCCGCTTTATGTGCTGCAATGCTTGAGAGATCGCAACTTCTCTCCTTTATCCTTCTTAAAGAAACGACCTCCAAAGAGGAAAGCTATTTTGTCTAAAGATTTATGAGCTTCAACTCCACTGTCCAGAACAGTCGTTGCCCCCACGTGCAGGATGCACTCACTTATAAAAAGCGGCAGTGATAAATGAATAAATGTTTAATTTTCATTCTCTCTGATCTTGATAATGTGGAGAACCAAGGTAAGGCTACAGCAAATAACTTTGTTTTTATTATTTTCACTTATATTCCCAACAAGTCTATTAGTGAATAATATTCAATCGTTAGTGCAATTGTTTTAATTTAAATGATAGATCCACCCTTTCCTGGTATGTATTATATTCGTGATTAAGTAGGTACACTCAATGATGCAAATAGGTATCCTATAAGATGATCCAAGATTCAAAGTATAAGCTTAGAGTACAATATTGACTTTTCCCTATTTCTCATTACTTAATGGCATAAGTTTCGTAGGATGGAATGTTCCTTTTCCAGAGGGAAATATTTTGTTTGTGATTCGTTTTTAATATTTAGAATATACATACTAAAGATTTTAATTCTTATCTTGATAACTCGGAGTCTGACTGTATCGGAGTGTATATTCAAGAAAATCATCTGATTTTTTATATATTTTTTATTTACTCATTCACTATTTGACACTTTTAATTCAACGTTCTTTCGTTAAATTCTTTGTATTCTCTCTTCATCGGGATATTTTTCTGTTCTTGAAACGGTATTTTACCTCTTAGGCTTGCTTTAGTGTTCTGTTTTGTTTGCTCTTTTTTTAAATGGGGAAAATGAATTTTCAACTATAGAAAGTTAGTGTAAAGAACAAGTTCGACCAATAATTGTATTGAAAATGAACATTTCATGCATTATCTTAAATGCATGATTTTATTTTCAATTTTATTTTCTGCTTACTTGTAATATTTTACTGCAAGAAGAAAGTTCATCTTCCTAATATAAAAACAATATTTCAACCAATACGTTTTTCATTGTTATTCAAAAATATTTCTACTGCTGACTATAATAATTAGTAAAAAAAGCCAGGTTTGCATATGAATTGAATATTCTTATCTGGGGCTGATCTGATACGGTTTACTTTGGGTAATCACGATTCCATTGCATTGCTTATTTTGAGTTTTATTTAATTCATATCTGATCAATTTCTGAAAAATATTTATCTTATATTATTCAATGTATCTTTTTATTACTTGCTAACAGAGAATCAGATTGGCAAAATTAAAACATGTAAAATTTATATGAAAGTTTAAAAGAAAATTAATATAAAATTTATCAATTAAAATATTCTAATTGTTTTAAACTCGACTATTTCACATAAACGTTTAATTTTCGCCTTTTGCAATTTTTATAAGTTTTTCTCTGATCACTGTCACCAGAATGGTCATTTTATAGCACTAATCTAACAATTCTTTAAAATCAAACCAGTAACGATTTCTAATGCATGAAATTGGCCATAAGATTCATGTAAACCATTCTCATCTGTTCGTTTATCAGTTAATATCTGCACCTGTATTCATACATATGTATATTCACTTTCCAATATACTGTAATTATTTGGCTAATAAATAATAAACTAATAAATGAGTGCCTTAGACGATAGGAATATAAGATCTGATAATGTTGGAGTCTTGACAAGTAACAGATTGATTTGGAGGAAAATTGTAGATAGGAAGTTAGTAATGATGTAAATTTTTCATGTAGTACTATCATGTCCTGTACACCCCCTTGAGGGTACATGGCAAGAATTTGATGATGATGAGGAGGAGGAGGAGGAGGATGATAAATAATAAATATAAATGGCTGAAAGTTAATAAAGCTTTATTCCTATGAAGACCCGCTAAACCTGTTACTATTAAGGCTCGTAGTTCGAGCAGTTTCCTTTTCAGTTTTTTGTTTCGTTGCATAATCGATATTACTTTCTGAATGGCATCAATATTGGATAGACTGATGTGCTTCGAAAAGATAAGTCATCCAGCTCAAAAACAACAATGCATGCATTTAGAAATGACTGCTGCACACTTAGCCTGAAATGTATCTTTTTTCCCCCCCATCTGGATATCCCAAGACAAATTGAAACTACTATTACATTGGTTTCAACTTGTAAGTTACTTTAAAATAAGTTTAGCTCTTGTATAATAAGTTAAAAACTCTGCTTTGGACTACAAACATGAGTTTTTGCTACTTGTGATCTCTAATGAGCAAGATCATATTAGCCTAAACACTCTACAGTAGGCTTTTGCCCACTGGAAAGAACCGGATTCGAATACAGTCTAGGACTCTAGGAATCTTTATAATAGCTTTTCAACTGAAGATGAAACTAACTGGTATCATACAACGGTACAGAGTTTTATTCCAGGAAACTCCCCCCCCCCCCAACACACACACCTCACAGAAAAACCAGCAGAGAATAAGCGCATTTATCATACAGGATGTAACCTTATTAGTTTATACGGGTACATCCTGTTAATATTAGGTTTCTGTATGATAGTAAACAAAAACAGCAGTTTTTGCCCATCACTTCACCGCAACCAGCAAACGTAAGCAGAGCTATAGAATAATGATTTATAGCTAATCATAAAGAAAACAAATCTACTAGATTAACGAGGGATTTGGATTAAACCAAACTGGACTTGATTTGAACAACTGGCTTGGAGTGCATTCCAAGTTGCGCAACAGCAGCGACTAACCATAAACAACCAAATGGGACTTCGTTAATGATAACTAGATGGACATTATTCATCTAGTTATTATTAACGTTAATAATAACTTAATCTGCGTATTAACAATAGTTAATACGCATATTATGCGTATTAACTATTACCGGCCTGGTTGACTGAATGGTTAGCGTATCCAACCAAAAGGCTGCGGGTTCGAATCTCGCCGTGGGCATAGATGTTTGTGATTGTCTGTGAAAATACTAGTAGTGGTGGTTGGCGTTGATGTAGATGATGAAGATAGTTGCGGTTGGTGAAATGAGTAGTGGAGACGGAGAACTACAGAGTAGTTGACCTCCCTCGATGAGCCATTGGACTCCCTGGTGGTGTTACGTAATAATAATATTTATTATTTTATCACAGTGGGATTCTTTCGTCTTTTTGTTATTTCCATCAATAGTTCTGGACTGTTCGTTTCCATAATTTCGAATCTGCAGACATATTTTCAGAAATGTACATTTATAGTATCTTAACGTCGCTGTTAAGGAGATTCTACTTGATTATCATTGATAGACTGATAATAATCATATTTTATAACTAAACTTTAATTACACGTAATAAAAATATACGGCATTAGCTGATAAAAGTACCTCACGAATGTAGAAATTTAGCATTCAGCCAAGTGAAAGAAAAAAACACACACATATGATTGGAATATAATAACCACTTGGCATAGGTAGAATGGATATTGCCAAAATACGAAGGCCATTAATCAGAATATTATGACTGTTAATCAGTACGGTAACGAGGGTATGAAACGCCTGTGGCAAGTGTCTAACTTGCTCCCCCACAACCCAAAAATGACAAAAAGTTTGAAAATTTTAAATGTAACAAGTTGAATTTTACTAAATGAAATATGTTAAACACTTACTATTAACCCTCATCAAAATGAGTTACAGTGTGCTGCAGAATCTGTCTAAAGCGGCGTATCGCCGAAATTTAAAAATACAATATAAAACAGCGGACCTTTATATCTATTTATTTATTTTTTATTTTTTACATATTTTACGTTTTGCGCCCCAAACCTAGCTGCGCCCGTGACGGGCGCCTCTTTCGCTACGCCCTCGTTACGGCACTGCTGTTAATTATGTGTGTGTGTTCTCCGACTGGTGTGTTCACTTTTGCGTGTATAAAAATGGGAGTTTTCATCCTGAAACATTCAGATGAAGGTGCGTTGCTAACACAACTCATCTTCATCTGGAAAGCCTCATAAAAATCTAGACAGGATCAGCTGAAGACTAAATGTCGCATCATTCTCGAGACTGCGCTTGAATAATAAATTAATTGTTTTTTTTTAGCCTTCAAAGGCAATTGCTAATGTATCTCGAGTCACTTTGCATAAATGATGATGGCTTGTCATCATTGCTAAGAATCATGCTGTCATTTCGTTTGGATTATAAATGATCCTATTTTTCACAGTTTTTTTATTTTATTTTAATTTTATCACTGACTAAATAAAACAGGTAGTTTAACCAGAAAATATAATTTTTTTTATAATAAATATCACAACAACACTAATAAAATACTATTTAGCATATCAGTTAACTTGTTAGTTTATTAAAATTCACCATAATATACTTCATTAATGATAGTGTAATAAAATAAAGGAACAATACATACTAGTGATGCATAGTAATTTATTCACATGTTTGTACTGGCTATTATTGCTGTATTATATGTAAAATAAGAAATTTGTTAAAAGATATATAAAAATTTACTCTTTTACGTTATTTGTATGTGATATATTCTCATTAATCAAATTATTTATGTTAAAACACATTAAAATTATTTCATATTGAAACAGTAGTCATCTAATGTACCCCCAGTTTTCGAGTTTTATGAAATTGCATAAACCAGTAGATAATAAGAATGGACCAATAGGTATTTCAATATTTTTAAATATGATTCACATATATCCGTGATATCAACATATGATTTACACGTAGACAGCTGAAACATGACCGTCAACATCTTCAAAAGATAAGCAAAATGCTTGAGACTTGAATTCTAGTTCACTGGCTTCTTTAAAGGAAGATAAGTGAAAATGACTTTAAAATATAATATACCATGAAGCACTAGTTGGGTACTGTAGTCGCGTCTACAATAGCGTGCATTTGTACGAAAACCATCTTACAAGTGTCTATAGCTCCAGACCGTTCGTCTCCACCATTTCGAATCTGCGCACATATGTGGATGGCTTCTTCGACTGTGGCGAGCCTTATTCAACTTATAGAAGGCACTATAGCTTATTCCGTCAATTTGCTTTTATACCCTTTTTATTTTGGTTTGACTGTTTAATATATATTTTCTTGCTATACGATTTAAGATACCTCAAGAACGCTTGAAGTATCTTCAATCTTGGAATATTTCTAGGCCTTTCAAATGATTCTGAGATATCTGATCTCAGACGAAAGATAATTGGTACTTCCTCCCCACCCCACCAGAGTGGATGACATCTCCGCTTTCCGAACTGTAGAGCTCAGTGAATCTCGCTGAGGCATGAATGTTTTTCAATGTTTTTTATAGGTGGTAGATACTTTCTATCCCCTGGTATAAGACCACCACCCTCGTCTGAGGCCTAAAGTGGATTGAGAAACGTTTTCTTCATCTGGTTTCAAGAGTAGAGTTCCTGGATTATTTAATCCTTAGTCCTTTATGAAGAAATGAAGTATTTTATTAAGTCATATTGCTTCACATTACTCTTTTTTATAGATGTGTATTATGGCTTAGTTTGCTGGAGCTCTCACACTTAGATAACACATTTATTTTGTTATCTAAGTGAGGTTTATTTTGTGGATATGTTATTACCTAATCTCCACAGTTTCGAAACAAACTCAACCACATTTGAAGATATCCACATTCTCAAGCACTTGAGAATGTGTGTTCTAGGATAATAATAATAAAAAAAAAATTTACCTTGAAAACTCAACTGTTCTGTTGAATTATTTTAAATTCTACTGTAGCTATATTAGTTATCATATATTTTATGAAGTAAACATATGATAACTTTTGAAGTGAATATGATACATATTATACGTAGACTTCGTGTTACGTGAGCATTTTACATTTTTACGCAGTTTTTGCATTTTACACAATGTAATATAAATATTGTGAATGTGTCTCAACATTTCACAACTCAGCAGCGGCGCACTCAGGATTTAATCTTGGAGGAGGCCGAGCGCTCATTATTTAACCTTGGGGGAAGGGGCGAGTTGAGTAGACGATTTGCAAATACACACTACGCATCGCATACGACCTATGGCTGAGCATCTGCAGTGATCGCTAATTCATAAATAGGATAGAAATAGAAGACACAACATAAATAAAAAAAAATGAATTTTAATTAGGAAAAGATTTTGGAAAATTTTCTAGTGTTTTTTCCTTTTCTTTGGGGGATGCCCAGGCCCCTTGGCCTCCCCTCTCGGTGCGCCATTGCAACTCAGCTACCCATCTGTATTTTGAATATGGCGAACGCCCCATATAGAGTACAATGTTTGTTTCCTTAACTTTTATAAATAAATGTGTGTGTGTGTGTGTGTGTGTGTGTGTGTGTGTGTGTGTGTGTGTGTGTGTGTGTGTGTGTGTGTGTGTGTGTGTGATGATACCCTCTCTTGGATTTCCTTATTAGGAGTTCCTATCCACATACCAAGCATGAGGAACTTATTAACTGCCAATTTATAAAGACTACGCCTTTTCCGTGCTAGCACTGCGACTGTCTTCAGAGATGGCAAGATTACGCTGCACAAAGGCTTAAGAGCACTTCCGGAAAGGTGCATCAAAGGAAGATGACTGAAGTGACGATTATCGAGGGATTATCACGTCAAAACGCCATGCACATCAGATGTTTATGAGGCCATGTTGACAACGAAACAGGTAATTGCATCAGTCAGCATGTAGCAAGCTGGCAAAGCAGAAAGAATGACAGTTGTAAAATCTGATTTTGTTCTTGTTCTCTATAAACAGTAAGTCAGTATTTAGAGAGCTAAGTTTCTTCGTATACAATTGTTAGAAAAATTTTAAGTGGCCCTCAATCGTTAGTTGTTCGTGTAATATTTCAGATTTATTTTTTAGAATGGTAGAGTTGAAGTAGAATCATTAAAGGAACTAGAAATCATAAATAGAATAACAATAATGATGTTAATAAAATCAACTGGAAATGGCAACGGACATTCTCAATGATTTTTAATATGGAGCAGTTGAATGCCGGGTACATTCCAGAGAACAAAAATAAAGTAATTAGATGGAATTTGTATGTGTTGTGCGACCCTATCGTAAGAACTTGTAAGTTGGAATATATGATTGCAGAAATATTACGTAATAAAAATATCTATATTATTTCATTTCTTTTGCCACAGCACTTAAATGTCTTAATGGCGTAATGTCAAAAACTTTATAAGTCAAAAACTAAGAAGGAAAAAGATTTGTTTATAACGTTTACAAAATTCTTTACAAAAAGAATTTTGTAAAGAGATAATTAAATGAACAACCTGGTGAGGGTATGTGAATCTTTTTGTACGACGCTGAAGCAAAATTACGATCTCTAATACAGAAATCTAGGAACTAAAAAAAAAAAAAACCGATCCTAACATGCTAATCGAATAGTTTCTATTCACGTATTTAGATGTCTGGAACAATTTATTTGCTATTTATGCCTGAATAAGAAAAGAGGAGCTGTTTTATTGGCTTTTGTTGCAAACTCTATTATTATAGCTCTAAATCGTAAGATGAGTTATCAGAAATGAGTTTTCACAGACAGTTTTATCAACGATTTTATCCCTTTTACGAACGATTTTTTTTTTTTTTTAAAAAATTCCTCTTTACTTCAATTTTAAGAACGCTGTTATAATATCAGGAGTTGTTTAATTCATTAGGTTTC
Organism: Typopeltis vanoorti; assembly: GCF_054136105.1. Lineage (NCBI taxonomy): Eukaryota > Metazoa > Arthropoda > Arachnida > Uropygi > Thelyphonidae > Typopeltis > Typopeltis vanoorti. The sequence goes on along the minus strand of NC_143551.1, from coordinate 82,048,962 downwards.
CCGAATGAATTAAACGGCATGAGCCACAATTTGGTTTAGCAAAATCATACCTTCTTTTATAGGCACATTTCTAAAAGTTCTCTGCATTTTAAATATAAAATATCTTATAAAAACATAAAGAACCATATAATAAAAATAACGAGGAATGAAAGATCTAATCATGAATTGAGAGGAAAAAATCAACAAGTTGAACATTTCCATTTAGACTTAAGTATCAATCCGGTTAAACCTAGGCACGTACGAGTCTTAAAGGATGAGAAGCAACTACTTTTCATTGTTGGAAATTTGAATAACAGCATATTATTTTTGTAGAGTGTAATTGAAAACGCAATTGTTAGAGTAATTACACAGCGACAAGAGGGAGCAAAATGTTTAGTGTTTCTTTATGATCTGCAATACATATGGATTTCAAAATATTTAATTCAGTGATGTTAAATCTCATTTTTTTGTATAAAATGTCAGCATATTTGGAAGGTTTTGGACATGTGATTAATCGCCTTACAGTTTTTTTATCCTGTAGGTGAAATGAAATAGAGAATAAATAGCAAAGAAGGAAAGAATTTAAATTAAAAAAAAATTAGATACCTTTACTTTTTTGCAGATGATCAAGTGATATTTGTAATGAGTGAAAATAATCTACAAATTCTAGATTATAATAATAAGACGATATATGTCGGTTTCCTATGAAAAAAAATATTATTCAATTGGAAAAATTTCCATCTGAAGAAAATTACTCAAATAATTAAAATTATTACCAAGGCAAATAATTTTTATCATTTGAACTATACAATAAGTTACAATGGCGATTTAGACATATATGTACCAAAATAAATTCTCTAAAGCAAACAGAATAATAACATTAAAAATAATAACCAACGAAAAGCAGAGGAAGAATGTATAATATTTTATCAAAACCAGTATTATTATAGGAAAGAGAAGCATGGACAATAAGGAAAAGAAATCGCAAAAGAATCACTTCCGCAGAAATGCAATATATGAGAACAACAAATTATACTAGACTAAATAAAAACGAAATGAGACATATCGAAAAAACTAAACAAGAGAACAATAACAGAAATGGCTGAAAAATACAGAGATAAATGGAAATAATATCTAAAATGAATGTCACATGAAAGAGTAACTAGTAAAATGATTAACTGTGTACAAACCGAACGGACGGAGAAACAGAGGCAGATCGACGAAACTCTTGGCTGGCATAAACACACCACTTGGCATAGATTAGAGAAATGAAGAAGTAGAAGGAAGACAGTTGTTCTGAATGTGATTTATGGAGATATACCCTCTCTTTTGTGTTTATTCATTTTTTCGATTAATATCGCCTTTATTGAGAATCGAGGTACTGTCATTTTACTTGTGTAAATAGAATTTAAATGACCATATTAAGAATTATGGAATACATGTTCCCTTTTTTGATTTATAACATTTGATGTTCTCGCTTATGTTTCTATTGAAGTGAAAAGTGCCCTTGTAAAATGCCTCCGCTTCCGAATGAAAAGTAGCTTCTAAAATTTACGCATGACTTGTGTAACTGGTTAGCAAACTGGTTAGTAAACGGAAGGAAATTTGAATGTTTCTCTTCATCACCAGTTAAAATTTGCAAAATCTCTCTTTATTTTTTCCCCTCATCTGGTTATTTTTAAGGTAAGGTTTCTTCAGGTGCTAATTTATGTTCAAACTGAGAAGCAATTTAGAAATACCAGTGTACGATATTACTTTTGTTAATTATGTAGTGTACAGAAAATAGTCCGAACTTCTTATTCTCGGATAAGTCTGTCTTTTTCAATTCTTAATTTTAATTGTTTGCTTTAATTATCAAATTTAATTCTTGTTTTCCTAATTAATTAAACAACATCTAATAAATAACAACTATAAATAGCAGAGTTGTTGAAAATAAATAGCACCAATTTTTATTGTGTGTGTGTGTGTGTGTGTGTGTGTGTGTGTGTGTGTGTGTGTGTGTGTGTGTGTGTGTGTGTGTGTGTGTGTGTGTGTGTGTGTGTGTGTGTGCGTGCGTGCGTGCTAGAGAACGAGACCTGAAAATAAACAAACAAAAATTATGAATTAAAATATAGAAAAAAGGCAGCCTATCCATGATACTAATGTTCTACTGGTTTAGCCTTTCGTGCTTAGGACAGTGGGAGTCCAAAATAAAAATAAAAAATATAAATAAATAAAGTAAAATAAATAAATAATATAACTAATTTTCAAACGTGAAGTCTAGTTCCACTAACTCACTTCTTAGGACTACTACTAAGTTTTAAAATATTTGTATGCGAAACGACTGAACGAAATGATTATTGCTGTTTGTTTCTACATGTTAGGACACGTTCTCATTAATACGGTATGGCGCAAAAAACAGTCTGAAACTTGCTCAATGACATATATCATTGTAGTTATTCAGTACTATTTTTTTGCACCATACTGTATTTAAATTAAAAAAAGAAGTAGACTTCAGATTACACACGTAATGGAACATTTTACTGTAGGCTCACTTTTTCCATCTGAATTAAACGCTCAACATCATGAAATTCAACAAAACTGCACGCATCTTTCTGACATCTAGAAATCTAGTAATCAAACTTTATTGTCAGTTTGTTTTTTTTTCTAATTCCTCGTAATAAGCAGTTCTTTTGAACCAAAAACACTTCTTCGTTATATCACATTCCCTTAGATTTTTTATCACCATAAATTACATAGTGACTAACTAGTAGCATTGTCTTATCTGGCTCGCTCAAATACTGACAATCCCTCCTGCAACCAGTCGGTTAAGAAGTTTGTCCGCCCATATCGACTTTCACTGTCTATGATAAATATATGGTTGAGAGAAATAACTATGTGTACTATTTTTCCTACTGTATCATTTTCTGTTCTTTTATCAGCACCATGCGTTTTATGTAACTGGCGGCAATAAAGGTAAAAGTCAATAATAAGTTAAAATCGTAATGGATTAAGAGTTGCAAATTAATCTTAAGACACTTTTGTTAAGTAATATTTCATTTCAGTTACAAATTATATTGCAAGAACAAAATATAAAGAAATAAACCGTAATAATACACAGGAATGAATAATTTTATTTTGCTCTCGACAAAAAATAACTAAGATAAACACTGTTGCGCAGTCGTTTGCTATTTTTGTTAGAATCATGCATAATTTTAAACTATTTGACAGATACAAAACATCATCAGACAGTTCAGAGTCAGCCTGAAAATTATATTTTCATGTTTACAAGTACCCTAAACACCTTTTTTCCCATGTATTGTTTTTTTTTTCACATAAGTAAAACCGTCTTCAATATAAAATAACTTTTCTTTACAAAAATGTATACAGGGCTCTATCTACTACTGTTCAACTTATACAGTAATGTTTTTTGCATGATTTGAAGGAAGATGCTTGATGCAAAGTTGGGTAAAACTATTAGGAATGATGCTGAATGATCTTACTCCTATAGCTATCCTTCAATAGCTATAGGAGTAAGAATAACAGTCGGTAGTATATATGAAGATATTGTAATTTGGAACTTAAAAATGTAAATCTCTATTACTACACTGGCAGTACTATACTGCCAAAGAAGACAAAGATACCTTTGAATGACAGCGGATTTCACTTTTGCAATATGTCCCTTTAACATGAACTCCCTTGCTGAACTTCAAAAGTTCGGTTGGTCGATATGAAATTATGGATGAAGTAGCTAAGCCTACAAAGCAAGAGCGATCTCCGGAGGGTTTGCTTGTTTTAAGCATGAAAATTCGAATTCCAGGAAGAAAATACGCTGGTATCACACACTTCGTATGAGAAGGCGATGTTCAGAGGACATAGTTTAAAATGTCTTTCTTTTTGAAGACATTTTTGCAATGAGGACGACGCAGTCATAACAATAACATTGACAAGAGATTAAAAAAATGTGTGATGTCCCATCGAATAAGGCTTTAGTAAGACCACCTCTGAATTACTGTACATTAATTCTTTGTTAGTATTTCGTTTGGAGGGACAAGGAAACTTTGACACTAACCCTTGAATCGTTTCCATCACATGTAATATCACAGCAATGAGTGTGTGCTGTAAGAACAGAAGGAGGGAACACTGCAGAGTGGGTGAATAAGTAGAAAAAAATGATATGACTAAGACATAAGGTGATGAGAGAAATTTTTCCGAGAGATACCAGGGATCACAAAAAGTTAAAGAAAGGAGAAGAACAGCAAAGGCAATTCTTTGCTGTTTGCTTTTCATGACTTTTAAAGGGAAGGTTTTTTTTTCTTTGCTCGGGTAAATGGCTGCATTAAAGGAGCAGAAAGCATAGAAACATTTTAGCGATTACAATATAATTCAGAATTTGTAAACATAGAATAATTTGCACGAGTCCTGAAGTCTGCTAATTATAACGAATAAAATCTCTAATTAACAGTAATATGAATCATACAACAGTAATATAAATCTTTACGTACATCGATAAAAAAATAAATGACTACAAAAAATGTACTTTCTTATTGTCCAATCATGTGTTTCTATTCAAAATTTATTATTTTTGAATCATTGCAGGTTTTAATCAAATGTTCATTTAAATTTTTATAATACGTTTAATATTTTATTAAAATACGTGCAATACACAGTAGAGATCTCAAAAATTTACAAATAATTGAAAACACACGCACACTCACTATTTAAATAAAAATAACTTTAAACGAACGTCTAAAATATCATTATTCCCATCATCAAATTCCTGATATGTACCATTAAGGAGTGTGCATTGTAATGATCATGCGGTACTATGATAGTAGTGCATGATTACGTTTGCGTCTTTGCTAACCTTCTTTCATCAAAAATGTTTTGGGTTAATATTCCGATACCTATACAGGTACCAGAACTCAAATATCTTCAGGTATGAACTACCTTTCACCCATTCTATCCTTTGTTCGATGATCGATTTTGAACTGACAGTCGTTGAAAAGTAAATAAGTAATTAAAGATTAATTCAGTAGGAAGGATAATCTCCGAAAATTCGACCTAAGAATTGTTGCAAATTGTAGTACTGTGTGTATGTGTGAGCTCACGCGCACACTTTTGATAAAGTTGTCTGTGGTTTAAATTTATGAAAAACCATTATGTTACGTATTATTAGTATACGTATTCACCAAGTATGTAGTCGTATTGTAGCATCAAGAAAAATAATAGCAATTACGCTATTACTCACCGTGACAAGATGACCGAAAGTTAACAATTTAATACTATTAACAGATAACGTTGGTTATCTCAGGTATTTCATTTATTTGCTTAGATGTAAACATAGTTCACTGTAATATCATAACAAACAGTAGTATTATTTTATTATTTTTTATTCAGTTATCAATTTTAGCAAAAAAAAAATCCAATAGAAAATAAAAATTCTTGTTTTGTAAATATGAAGGCAACTCCTGCCATCTGTTGTCAAATTTCAAAACGAAAACAAGTTATTTAACCTATCTAAAATCACTTACGATACACTTCATCGAGTTTGATTTTCATTCAGACAGATATTTTAATAAGGAAAACATATGAGAAAGTGAGTTTAATATAAAGTACGTTGGTTATTATCATTCATAATGTGACTTAGTGAAAAAGTTTACAAATAATTGAAGTGATTTAATTATCCTTGAATATTTTGCACTTGTCACTTTAAAGGCATATTCCATGGACAGTCGAATAACAAAAAAATAAAATAAAATAAAATAAAAGGCAGAGTACAAAACCGAGAGGAAGCAAAAGAGTGGCGTCCTGTGAAAAGCTACACTGCAGAATTCTTCTCAAGTTCTGGGCCTTTTATACAAAGAATGTAATTGATAGAATGGCAGAATGGCGCATTGTGCCCAAAATTAGAAGTGGGGCAACCATTTCCTAAAGTAATAATAATTAGTGCATTAAAAATGAATCATCTAACAAATTTAAATTAAATTTAAAAAAATCATAAATTCTTTAAGAATTTTTGCTTCCCTGCACCAGAGTGATACTTAAAACCGTAGCTGCACAAGTCGCCTCTTTATGCGTCTTGAGCAGTTAACGTACTGTAATATTAATTTTTTTTTAATTTATTTTTTTTACGGAAGTCTAGCACTTTGTTAAATAATAATAATCGCTTTCTTTGAAAGTACCAACTTTGATTGTTACTTTTTAAATACAAGTTTCAGTTCTTCGCTAATTTTCTCGTGATCAAGTTAAATGTAGCATCCTCTGACTTTCATTAACTTTCTTCTCTTTTTTATTAATTTTCCCATTCTCTAAGTGAGAAACGCAAACCAGTTCACCACGTGAAATCAAGCCATAATACAAGAAGCGCAGAATATGTATCAATTGTGATCTTTTCAAAACTTATTCGAATACTAAAGTGAGACTTTAGCGAGACTCATAATAGATATACTAAATTTTTACTAAGTTTATTTATCATGTTAGGAAAATTCAGCACTTACAACATAGCATCAATATAATTAAAATAATCTACCATTTCGAAAGCATTGGTTGTAAATCAAAAAGATCCTATTATGGCTGTCTTTTTCAAAGGACAAAAGGAAAAATAGTTATTTTATACTTCTTATAACTGTTGTTTGATCTAAACCATAGGCTCCCAAAGTGGGAGCCTATGGTTTAGATCAAAAGCATTTGGGGACGTTCTGGCGGTCTAGGGGTCGGTGGCTCTTTATAGAGGAAATTAATAATATATATTTAAAAATTAATTATTTTCGTGATTTTGCGATTAGATAATCATTTAAAATTTAAATGTTGCATTTTAATTCATCTTATGCCCGTCTTACACGATCAATTTTTTTATCAATTTTCTATTTCAATTATTTAATCATTTGAAAATTTACCATGTCAGATAGAAATAGATGTCAATTTTCTATGTCATTGAGAAAATAGAGCATGTATATATGTGTGTATAATAGGTTATGTTTACAGTAGCAAATATATTCGTTATATTTCATTTCAAAATATATATAAAATATATAAAACCCCTTTTCTAATTGATTTGTCACTACTCTAATAACGTCGCTCCATTACGTTCTTAGAATAGTCAACAAGATTAGAAGCAATTCATTGAGTGACAGATTGTTTAGCCAACTTTGTAGTGAAAACGATGAAGATTTTAATCGTTTGCTGCTTCACACAGAAGTTCGCTGGCTTTCAAAAGGTATTTGTCTGAATCGATTATACAATTTGTTTGATTCAGTACTAGAGTTCCTAGAAAACAGAGACGACAGATTGCGGGCCAACCTGATTACATCCAAAAATGACATCGATTATTTGACAGACCTCTATAAAATATTTAATGAAGTCAATCTACAACTACAAGTGATGAATTCAATTTAATTAAAACAAAAAACGTTATTGCCGCTTTTGTAAGGAAACTTCTTCTGTTCAAGCGGAATATGGGCCAAGGGGAATATAGCCGCTTTTCAAATTTATCAGCAGTGTCTCTCAAAAAGGAAGATTTCCTTACTGCCAACATACTGCCAACACTTGGAGGTTCTCCATGCTGATTTCAATGAGGGATGCAAGGATATTCTAAAAATGAATATACCAAATTGGGTTCTAGATCCTTTCTCACATGTAAGCACAGCAGGATCATCAAATTTAGAAGTGGAACTCATAGAACTCACAACAAATGAAGAACTAAAAATAAAATTCAAAACTGGATACCAAGAGTTCTGGCTTCAAAAATCAATACCGACACTGTACCCTGGATTATGGGAAATAGTGCAGAAATTTTTAATTGCATTTCCATCTTCTTATTTGGCTGAGCGTGGGTTTAGTGCTGTAGTGAATTTACTATCTACGAAAAGGAACCGATTGCATATAACTGAGCGCGTGGCGATTTATGACTGTTTTTAACGAAAGCTGAACCCGATATTAACAAACTTTTATAAATGCACCAGGCTCATCCTTCACATTAATTTGTTATTTTTTCTTTGTATTTTTACTTTTACTTTGTAAGTTCGAAATAAACCATCTAATACATTTGATGGTGTTTTAATTATTACAATAAGATTCTTACTAATGCAATGCAATCTCTTAATTATATTCCACATTTTCATATTTAAACCATTGTATGAAACTGTGCATAATGATATTCGAGCATACATTTTACAATTTTTACATATGGGCCAAAGTCGGTATAGCAATAACTGTGTTCAAGATGAAGCAGATATTGGCCAGGTCTTTTTAAAAATTTAACGGCATAAGCAGTAATGTATCATTAGTTGCTATTTACGTCAAAAATATCAAACGGCTTGAACGCGGAAAACTGTTATAATGGGGGGCGTTACAAAATTTATGTCTTGCAAAGTGGGCGGTGGCCCGAAAAAGTTTGGGAACCTATGATCTAAACGATGCAGTTTGTAAATCTATTTCTGAAACTATTGGCTAGTGTGGCTCTCCGTTCTTTAAGTTATTATTTTGTCTATCTTTCGAGAAAATGCAATACAAAGAACGCCACGTGTCTGATTTCAGTTTCAGCCCGTTAATTATTAGAGATTAATTAGGAATGTGCTTATTTCTATGTGTGCCTGTGTCTTTTGCATTTTCGAGATTTTCATTATTGTTCATTACTGATAATTATTGTTGAACAATATTGGAGAATTTGTCAGGTGTGTTAAGGCTTTAATATAATTGTTCCACTTCTGTTGCGTATCCACCATCATCGTTTTGAGTTTTGTGATTAACTAGTGCATGAACAGAGACGACGATGATTTTCCACTAAATATCATAAAAGTGATCTTATTCGAACCTGACAGTCGAATTTTGAGATGCTACGATGCTACCTTCGAGGCTTAGCACCGCTAACTTCTAAAGCATTCGTCAGGTGATAATTAATGATAATTAAAACCAGGTTACACTTCTTAGCTAAACCATTTCGTAGAGTTTAGAGGAACTGAGTTTTCTACATTTACATAGGATTGAATATGCATTTATAATAAAGTCGAATTATGTGGACCTACACCTTCTCTGGCTGCTCATTACTTCCACACATCTTGAGAGTATGCAAAAACTGATTTCCTGATGTTATTTTACAAAGCCTGTTCCGCTATTTAATAGTAATTCTGCTATTGAAAATATATGAACATTAATTCATAATATATTTTGCTTTTGTGATACTTCCATCCTCGAACGATGTCAGCCTTATAAAACGTTAGTACCGTAGGCGGGGCGAAGTTATTATACTCCAAAAATCCAGAGACGAGCATGGTAAATGCTTTCCGAAGCTACTTCTGAATCATTAACGGTGTTTTCTGAAGAAAATTAATGTCAACGTTACTAATATGTTAGATATGGTTTTGAATTTATTGGTACCTTTTTCTCTCTTTACTGTTGACTGTATTTTTAAATACGGAATTTAAATCGCTTTAAAATTTGGGAAATATGCAGATATAACAAACACTGATCCCTGAATTTTTCATCTCTCTTTTCAAGTTAACTAGTAATAGCATCAGAAAGATTAGCTTTATCTAATACTGTTTAGAATTTTGTATTCTTTCTAAAAGTCGGTTTTATATCTTTTATACAGGTTCAGATAGCGGCTTTATCCCTAGTGGTCCTGTTGAATTATTCGCTTGGAGCTCCAAAGCCTACAGCCAGATCGACTAAAGGAAATGAAGGCGATCTTGCAGTGGAGGCTACCGGATTTGAATGGAATAGTGGTGGAGGATGGCCTGCTGGCGGCGGTGGTGGAGGGAAAGGAGGTGGTGGTGGAGGTCAGCAACTACAAATTCAGGCTATCCCAGTAACTCTAAATATTGGACAGGGTGGAGGTGGTTCTAAAGGTGGAGGAGGTGGAGCGGGTTGGTGGGATGGAGCTGGAGGAGGAGGAGGGGGAGGGGGAGGGGGAGGAGGAAAAGGGGGAGGAAGAAGCGGTGGAGGAGGAGGGGCTCAAGTAGCACTAGCTCTTTTGGCAGTTCCAATATCTCTTAACCAAGGAGGAGGTGGAGGAGGAGGAGGTAAAGGTGGTGGTGGTGGTGGTGGTGGAGGAGGAGGAGGAGGTGATAAAGGATGGTGGTGAACATCGGTTACTCTGACTTGGCCAGTTTTTTAATACAAATGCTCAATTAAAATTCCTTGAATCGTTAAACACATGAAGCTTTTTCATCTCTTTCCTTTACTAGAAAGTGGCACAATGTAACTTGTATTTGTTTCCAATAAAGTCATCGAAAGGAAATCGACATACTCGCACAATAATTTAAGGCAAGTCATCCGTGAAGGAACTATCAAGCTGATGTAAATGTGAAAAATTCACGAGACTGTTTATATTTGTGATCCTTTTGATTCTTAGGTCTAAACTTCTAAATATTATAATTGTAAAAAAATAAAAATAAATAAAAATAAAAGATCTTAAAGAACTGAATTGGTCTTGGAATAAAAATAATTTTTACTTTATCCGTGCTGTCGTTTTTGTGCTGTCTATAACTTTAAAATTATGCACTGCTTCAATGATAATAATAATAGCCAGTGGGTTTCGGTGATGATAATAACCAAAATTACTTGTTTTCATAGAAGAAGTATAAATTACTTCTTCGTCTATAAAAGTAATAGATATTCGATCACATATATTCCATCGTACCAGTGGTGGACTCACGGCGTGTCCACAGGACTGGGACCTTCCCCACTTGAGGAAAGCATACCTCTATACGGAAGTATTGCATACCCTCCTTAAGAACTACTGCCAAAAGTTATCGCCTATATTCAAAATATTACGATATCTTCCACTATATATATATTCATATGTGGCATGTATTCTTATATTACGACAAAACCAGTAAGTAGAATGATGCGAAACAATAGACAAAGTACAGCCACTGCGACTTACACAACTGTTGCGTTCTGCAGAACTTTACTTAAGTCGAATTTTCAGTCGTATTTCTTTAATGTTCATGCAACACTCGTAACTATATGCGCTGATTTGATCGAAGCAAAAAAAAAATGTTCGAAGAACATGGAAATAGAATTATTTAGTCAATTTTTTTATCTCACACAAGTAAAATAATAAAAGCGTGCTTCGAAATGTACAATACTATGTTTAAGGCAAGTACTAGTTTCAAACATCTTATAATCAACACTGACACGAAATTAAAAAGAACACCGGCGTCACAACTGCGAGTATTCGGTCCAAAACAATAGTAACATACGGTAAGCGTTCATTCAGCTTAATGTAATTCATTATCAGCGCTAACCAAGAGGCGTCAACTGCTGGCTGCTTATATGCAGCAGTTACGCCGTCTTCGTATTTTTCTCGGGTGTCCTCCATTTATTTCTTACGGGATGCAAAATATGTTTCCATGAGTTTTTAAGTTTGCACAGATCGGCAAAAATTTACGTAATGTTGAATTGACGTAAGTCGGGAAGTGGCTGTAATTAAAATCCTTTCCAAAAGAAATATCTCAGGACAAACGAATAAATAAACGATCCCATAACAAAATGAAAACAATCTGATCAATTCATGTTTTGTAAATGATCTTGCGAATCTAAATATCTTATACTGATTTCGATTTATAACCGGATTCCTCGCGTTAAGAAACAATATTCAATTGTATACGATGTAATCAGTATTTAATATAGCTTCCAGTATAAAGCAACACCAGTTTCTGATTTTTGATATCATGAAAGTTTACTTTGAAATCAAACTTTTCACTTTTGATTTCATTTTAGAATACTACCACCAGGGTATGCAGTGGACTTGCATTCTTTCTGATCACACACACAGGTTGTTATCCTCCCCCCCCCTCTTACATTTCATCTTTTATATTACAAATACAGTGTTTTGACTAAATATATAATATAAAAATATATTATACATTTAGTCCAGACGAAAATACGTATTGCAAATTGTGCATTGGTTCATTGCTGCATTGTTCCAAATCCTCAGTATCTACTTTTTTTCTTAAGTTATCAGCCACTTTTATCGCATTTGGTCAAAATATTTTAATGTTAAGTAGCTGTCTAGGTTGAAATAAACAGTTCTGTCAATTATACATAACAAGAAATATATTCTTGTTTTAATCCTTTAACCAAGCATGAGCAAACAAAATCTAGATCTTGAAGTATCTTCACAACTATGTTACTTGTACTTGTATATGTAGCCTGAATATATTGTCTTAGTATCCCATAATGCATAGCACCTCCTTTCAGATTATATGGCCATTCATTATGGAAAGAATTACTATCCAAACTTGTTCGATCTTCATTGAGGTCTCATCAGTGAGAGCGTGTCCTGCAAAAATACCAAAAGGAAAATCAACGCAGAAATAATATTTCCACATTCAAGTAAAAAAGTGGTGTAGCAACACACACAATCGGCCACTAAATTAGAAACTTTTATTTCACGTATAGACATGCTCTTACCAATGTCGATCCTCTTCAATTTCCAGCTCATAGTTCGGTAATATTTGGGTCGCGAACAGCCTTAATTAAATGTTTCGGTCAATCGTTGTACACAGGAAGTTCTATTTGTCCTTACAAGCCTTCTCAGACGACGGCAATCCGTTCCTGACAGACTGTCTTAGGACCATAATTACGCCTCTTAAACAAGCAAGGAGGTTATTTTATCACTGATTAAACACATGAGATATCTCACCATTTGAGAAACCAGTCAGCTCTGCTGTGTACAAAATTGTGGCTCCAGCAAGATGGGCACCCACAATAAGCCCTTTATCAAACTCCGCAAGACCCTTTGTTTTTCCCATTGTGATCAACACTATTTCACGATTACCGACCAGCAGCAGGGCCATCGCCAGAATCGTGCCTTGAGGCAAACAATTAAATATCGCCTCTGATGTATTTATAAGACAAAAAATGTAAGAAAATCTCCAATTGCTATTTTGTTTTTATTACAAGAGATTAATGAAAAACGATTGCATAATAATATTAATCAAATGTTTGCTCTACGGGGATATTGCACAATAAAACTATAAGCTCTTTTAAATTTAAATTATAAGCTATGTCTATCGATATAGTTGTTAGAAAACCAATCTTTCTTGGGTCATTGCTTTTCGCAGTTAATTTTTAATCAGTTAAGCTTGGAAAAACTTCTTTCCACACTTGTTACGCTAACAGGAACTGTCAGCGTAGCGACGGCGCCTACCGCAATATGGCTGAACGAGCGCCCTTATTAAGCCGCGCTTCACGGCGCGGCTTAATAAGGGCGCTCTATGCTACACCCTATCGACGGTACTGACTCTATGCTATTTGCCTCTGACGGTATTTGCCTCTATGCTACACCCTATCGACGGTACTGACCAGCAGCATTGTTAAATAATTGCCTAAAACATGTGGTGACGCACGTGACGAAATAATTTGAATATACACTGCGTAAGGACGTTTATGTCCATCTGCATTCAAGTTTCTAATTCAGTGGCGGTATGTGCATTATTGAAATACTCTGAATAAGAGATGTAACATTTTTTTTCTCGCTTGGTTACAAAATAAATTACACTGGAGTATAATTTGCTTTCATCCCACGTGTCTAGTTCCCACTGATGAGACCTCACTAAAGGTCAAAACTGGTCTAGAGGTATCATTACCCTGTCCATAATGCATCGCAATTTGTGTGTGTGTGTGTGTGTGTGTGTGTGTGTGTGTGTGTGTGTGTGTGTGTGTGTGTGTGTGTGTGTGTGTGTGTGTGTGTGTGTGTGTGTGTGTGTGTGTGTGTGTGTGTGTGTGTGGTCGTTCGTTCTAATAAATAACTGGGCCATATTAAGCAGTGTTTTAGCAAAATTGTTTTATTTCCCCTTCGCACGCGACACAGCGTTCCATGTCATGTCCAACAAGCAATGAGAATTATGAAAATGTCAGAATTTACAAGAGTATCATTAAATACTTTTGTGCCATCCACTTAACTAACTTCAGATGATTTTCGTGTATTATAACTTAATAGTCGGATGAAGATTTAAATTAATTAATTTAAGCCAGTTTCCTCACTATCTGTTGTCATCAGAAAGTTTCCAAGACAACACGTTCGATACGATGTCACAGAAGCGACGCATCGGTTTCATGAGTTCCATCAAGGATTTCATCACATAGTCTATTTTTTCTGTTAGAGTCATATTTTGGGTCGATTTACTGGACGCTTCCGGTGGTTCTGGAATGCACGTGTTTGTACACCTCATTTTGATGTCAGACTTCTGATTTTCATGTATCACAGTGGTGCGCTGAAGGGGAGAGGCTTCGGTCGAGTTGTTCCTTTGTTGTTGGAGAGATGGTTTTAGACTTGTTTCTGTCAGGAAGAAAAAAAAGTTTATTAAAAAAAAACAGTTATTATTAATGTACAAACTTCACTTATTCTATACATCGCCTAGAGAAACTATTTGTGACTGAGCGCTTTAATTAAAAATAGTGCATTTTTTATTATTCTGTCTGTTCTACAGTATTGTTGATCACTAACAACTCTTGTTATCATGTAGCAAGAGTTGGTGGCATTCAGCTTAACAAAATGGTATTAAACATGCAAGAATACCGAGGCCAACACAGTATAGAATAAACAGCATATTAAGAGATGAATAAATTATTTGCCTTGAACAGTTATTCCCGTCATTTCCTTTTGTTTTAATAATTCAATTAGGGATCAACATCTACGGAAAATGTAAGACCTTCAAAAATAACTATTTATTTTAATTAGTTTCTTGGGCGTTTATTACTACAACCTTTTTGTTATATGTTATTAAATATAAAGTTAAAACATATATTTATGTAGAAGGTGTTCGAGTTTACCATAAGATTTTGAAGTTTAGAGGGTGAAAGTGAAGTTATCAAACTACGTGGGTTAATGGTTTACCATTAACCCGTTGTGGTTAATGGTTTAACAATGATATGAAAAGCTCAAGTTATCGGAGTAATCTCAGAGGAGACAATACTTGCTAGGGATTGGGATTAGGAGATGGCCGAATCTAGTAAGACCATGTCGGTATGTTTTTTTTTTTAGCTGTTTGTGTTCTACAGCCTGTTGGTCTGTTTGGCGAGAATAAAAGCCGTTTCTATGTGAGAAAGGTAGAAAAAAAAGCATCTCCCCTCCCCTCTCCTATGAGACCCGCTAAATTGACATCATGTGAAAAGTCTTTATAAAGGTACTTCTTATCTTAGACTGGATTCGAATGCAGGTCTTTCTAACTGCAAAACGCAAATGTTGCACAAATCTCGTGGTGGCTACACTACTGAGACGTTTGCACTGTGGGTCACAAAGCTTGTTCACGTAACAAACTGAATTATATGAACAAGCTATAAAAGTGCAGAGTCTAAGTCCAATTCCACGCTTGATCACCACTTCCATAAGATTTGTTATACCAGATAGTTAATCCAGTTTCAATATTGAATTTATTATTATTATTAGTATTATTATTATTAGTAGTAGTAGTAGTAATGTTATACTGCATTAAAATTAGAATAATTAATTAAAGTTATAATTAAGTTATAACATTTTAAATTATTGAATTAATAATTGTAGTTTTGGCAGAAAGCAGTTCAAACGACATTCTGTTTTAATCACAATTTAATTTTCATTAATAAGAAAGTTAATATAGGTTGGCAATTCATTTTTGGTTGTCTGCAGCAGTAATTGCCGCAAAAATAAAACGTATGCATGCAACAGCGTAACTTCAAAAATTGAAGTTTCCACATACAAAGAATATTTTTGCTTCTCCTTCTCTTCCGGGTAAAATGATTTGACGCGTAATCTCCTGTGTGTCCGACACCGTTTCTATAAACGTAGAAGCTAGCTGAACAAACTTTGATGCTGGTATAAGTCTTCAATCTACTAAGGGTTGAAGACTTATGGTTACACTAGTTTCGTGAGTGTATTAGCGTTAGGAAGATATCATATGGTTCTTTTTTCACCTGAAATTATATAGAAGGATACAGAAAGTATGTGTTTCTTAGGTATACTCTGTTATACTTATTACGTGTATTATTATACCTATTATGTGTATATTACGTGTATTATTATACCTATTATGTGTATATTACGTGTATTATTATACCTATTATGTGTATATTACGTGTATTATTATACCTATTATGTGTATATTACGTGTATTATTATACCTATTATGTGTATATATTAATAAAGTACGTTTGTTATGTTTGTAGAGTGCCAAGCTATAGGTGGAGTATAGAGTTATACAAGTGAGGTAATAAGTTGAATAATTTGAAATTTCATAGCAATCCTATATGTTATAAGTGCAGTTAGAATAGATGGTCATGAGGACACTAAAACAGAATTAGAGTCAGGCATGAATTATTTGTGATTGTTTCAGATTCATACTTATTTTCTTATTTTGTATGCCTACTTCCTCTTTCCTTCCCTCTCCACTTACTCTAGGCTTGGAGGACCTTTAAGGATAGTTTTGCTGACACCAAGTTATGCTACTGTCCTTAATTGTCACGTTGGACTATTTTAAATGAAAGGAAAGGCAACTGAAGTGTCTATAAATTGTCTGTGTTCTTAAAGATCGATTTGTCCATTTTACGGGAAGAAAAAGTGAAGAATCTTGGAGGAATAATATCCCATTCTTTATTTATATGTCTACAAACCCTTTTATGGAAAAGTATCGTCAAAATTTTATTGTCGCAATATTTGAAATAAAGTTATCAATAGTCGCGGAAGAAAGTTATCCATACTGCATTTGCAGGATTCAAGACACTATATGGAGATATTCCTTTCCTTTTTTCTTTTTTTGTTGAATTTGACTCCCTTTTTTTACGGAAGTCCAGCTTTATTGAAATAGTCGTACTACGTGCATACGAATGGGACATGTACTTCACTTTAGAAGAAACGTTATAAATATTACATTTTTTGATTGTCTATAGTATATTCCATTAGATATTCTTTTGAAATATTAAATCCTTCTTACATCATTGAGCATTAGTATTTATCTCCCCACATTAGTAAAAATAGTTTAAAATAGTACAAAGATCACAAAAATGTCCGAGGAATATTAAAGTGGTAATTATCCTACTTTATTGCATACCTTATTGAGATTGTACTTTTATTATTATTTCGTGACACCTCCAAGGAGTCCAAAGACTCGTCAAGGGAGGACACTTACTCTACAGCTCTCCATCTCCACCACTATACCGAACTTCTACTACCATCATCATCATCATCTACGTCAACGCCATCTACTGCCCACCACTAGTAATTTTTGTCTGTAAAGTGCGGAAGGGCCGATTTGTCCGTATGCGGGATGAAAAACCCGAGTTTCCGGGAGGGAAAACCCCTGCTACCTCCGTATGAGATCGGCTAACTCACCTTCAATTGAAAAAATCCATATATGCATTCCTCTCGTCACGACGAGAATCGAACTTAGGTCATTTTTCAATCGAAGGGCGCAACGTACCGTCGTACTTCCAATACGGAGGCGCTTATGACAGCATTCTCCAGACGTGTACTCCAGATGAAGATGGCAGCTTTTGAACAAAATGGAAAATTCAGTTGAAATTCGGTTGAAGCTTGCAATACCTCCAAGAGCCCTTGATTACAGAGATTTAGCTTCAAAGTTTATCTGTGAGAGTATTTTTCTATATCTTTACCAAGCGAGGCTAAGCTAATTTTCAGGCATCAATTGTCTCCTATTCGAAATTTTTTTTCTTCCGTGAAAACAGGCAAATTGGTCTGAGAACACATATTTACAGAAATAATAATACTGCACAACAGTTATGTAACCCAACCAGGGAATAGTTAAAATGAACCGAAAGTTACCCAAAAATAAATTGCCGCTCCAATAAGTAAAAATCGGAAATAGAATAACAAGCATTCTTTAAAGATTTTTTTAAGTGAAAACGTCATTGAGATTGAGGGGAAAATACGAAATGAAAAAAGGCTTTTCTTTTCAACATCAATAATAATCGCTTTCAGAAACAAATGTTAAAGTAGATTACAGTACAGTTTTAGAATACTATCGGCATTATTCCTTGATAAAATTCAGATTCAGTAATCAATATACGTTTCTAACAACATTCTGATACGCACATGACATTCATTCAGTTAATTTCAAATCACCTACCTGATATAAACCCATCATGACATTCCGGACCCATCTTGTAGCTGTGTGCGAGAAAGGAAGTACGTCACACACAAGAAGCAACAAAAGTTTAATTAGAAAACTTGGTAAAGTGGCGTTAAGATTTAATATTAGGACATTATTACATTTAGTTCTTATTTAAATTATTTATTTATTTACATATTATATTTAAATATCAATTATTGATAACACTATCTGTTATATGGCACAAACACCACTGATTTAAATTAATTCATGCAAAATAATTACAGCGATGGGAGAATATACATTTCATTATTACGGCGAATCATTAAAAGCACAGTTTTAATCCCATGTAAGTGTGTTTGGGTACGTGTGTGGGTGCGAGTACACCTTATATACCATATTTATAAAATAACTTGAAAGATGTATCTCAAGATTTAAATAATTCAGAGAGCAGCAAATACAGAAGATAACGTTATCGCTAGGGAATTTCTTAATCATTTAACAGAATTTAGTTCGATAGTTTCCTTTAATTTAGGCAAAAGCTAACCTTTGCTATTAAAAGATAACAATAGGTTATGATACAGTTCTTTAACCGTGTATGTTTGCATTCTGGAATTTTATTCGAAGAAATGCAATTCCTGCTGCATGATACTGCCAGTAAAATAGTACGCCTCCATTTTCAATAAAAAACCCGCGAAATATCTGCCTAGTTGGCCGAGTGGATAGCTCAATGCCAGTAGGAAAATGTATTATCGATGGGAAGTGGATTTGAATCCCATTCGTGGGCATGGACGTTTGTGAATATCATTAGGTAGTAGTTAATTTTATAATCCACTGTGAGATCACTAACCTACTTAAGATCTGAAGTAACTTCCAAAAGTTCAATGTTTGACTCCTAGAGTAGCATTTCTTGATTGACTAACCATGATTTCACCTAATAGTACTAATGCACAATATGTTTACCGCCTTTCGCAGGTAGAATTCGCATAGAAGAAGAAGAAGAAGAAGAAGAAGAAATAAAAGACAATTACTATTCAAACCTCCTGAGAGGATCAAGTGTACATTATGTTCCCCACATTTTCGGATCATCCTCTTCTTTAACCCTTCAAAAAATATTGCCAATCACTTATGCTGACATTTACAGTTCACATCGGTACCAGGTTTTCCCTGGGTTACGAGGCGAAAACTGTTTTCTATCAGCTGGTGCACTACTAGAAGATAAAGGAACACCGATCCAAAGATGTGGCTTGTATGTAGTAGCCTTAGGTGATAATGTTTCAACATCTCTCTTATACAGTATACTCATGTCAGAACCATAATATAACTGAGCAGCCAAGATCTTAATAATATATGTGATTCATCTACTTATTTTGTTATTTTGTAAATTGTCTACGTCCATTATTCCAAAGTGGCAGTACTTCAGATCCATTTGTATCAAGAGATATATCGTTTTGAACCTTGGAATTATTCTTGAAGCACTCAAGTTAATCTATTATTTGGAGTATACCATTCATACTATGTTTTGAAAATGGTTATATTGCAAGACAGTTTTGTTAGCACTAATGTAGTTGGTTACACTCTGCTCAAACTGATCATAAGTGTGGCTACATTCTACTGCCAGAACTACTTTTACAAGATCATAATGTGGGAAAAATGAAACTTCGAGAAATAAAAACTGAACACATTTCACAAAAGAATTGTAGAAAGTTCTAAGTAAGATTATGGGAAATATTATATATACATTTATTTAATTTTAGTACATTTATCTTATATTATGGGAATTACGCGTAACAAATGAGATACCAAATGAGTTCACAACATATATAAAAGCATGCATATTTGCTTGCTTACGTTATTGCGTAGGAGTTTATACGACTTAGTTTATACATTTATGAAAATAATTTGAGTAGCGAAATTAGTTTTGTATATTTGCAGTGACCATGAGGCTTGTGTATTTTTTTTTCTAATTAAAACATTGCCCGTTATTAATGGGGACAAAACAGCCTCTTTATTTGAATCCATTGCCTGAAGTTCGAATTCACAAAGTATACCTATTTATCTATTTTCATCAAAATGATCGCTTAAAATAAAGATATCGAATTCAACGCGTTAATCCGAAAGCGCTTTATTGAACAAGATGGAGTGGATTTGTACACTATTTGCTATATAACGAAGCCTATCCGAACAGTTTCTGGTAATGCTGGAACTGCAAACGAAGTAATGAAAATGAAAGGACAATAATTGGGGAGGATGTCGAGTGATAATTCCTTTATCAACAAATTGCAAGCCTGGTAGGAGGCGCTCTTCGCATGTTATCCTATGGACTAAAAACGTTTACTTTTATCATCACCTTTCTGTTCTCTTGCTTTTTTTTTTTTTTTTTTGAATTAAGTTTAGAGCTAAAACTTATGACTCAGTAAAAGTGCGCATTCTAAATAGATGTTTATTTGCTTAGGTTTTTTTTTTACTGTTTCGTTAAGGATTTTTTTCTATTTTGCTAATTGAAAAAAAATTAAGTATTAATTTCGACTAATTAAACATTGTTGTCTTAAATTTAAAAAAAACTGCTCAGTCTTAAATATAAATTGCTAAGTTTTAATTTGACATCTGAATTTTATTTATGTATTATTTATTTTAATTCAGACAAAATACTTTATATTCACTTTTATATCAAGTATTCTTTCTTTAAGAAACTTATTGCATGTTTTACATTGTAGTTAGGATGCAATGTAGCGGGCACAACTACATTTTGATATCGAACGGAACGAACCCGAAACATCATTAACCGTTAAGCCACAATGCGTCTTACAATAATATATTAGCTATATACAAATAACAAGCTCATACAGAACTAAACTGATCATAAATATAAAGGCAATAAAAATTATTTGCCATATTATCACACGAAACACATACGCTTATGGATATGACGTCTCGATTCACTCAGGTCTTTGCAATAATAATAATGGTAGCACGTAATAATAACAATGGTGACATAACTGTCTGAACAGTTAATCCATAATCTTATAATTTTCCACATTTTCGTTGAGAATTAAATTTCGCAGTTAAAAAGCCTTCCGTTTTCTTACAACTGCAAAATTTACATGCTAGCCAAACTAAGAGATAATCTGTCGATTTTATTAGAATTTGTTGATCTTTAATTCATTAACTTTTTCAAAAGGCATTACTTTGTACTGGTTTAAAATATTTTTCACTCTTTAGTTTCTGTAATCGTGATGCTAAAATCGAAAGCTATCGACTTCTCTGTAAAGCTTAAGTAAACTTAATTTCATACAGATAGTGACTAGATCGCGTTATATGATATAATCATACTGACCCAACATTATCTTTAAATTTCACAGGAAGAAAGCACAGGATAATCCAAATTATAATATTTGAATTCTATAAAATATTGTTAAGATTTCTGGTTATCCTGTGTCAAAGATAGTCCAATATTGAGAAATTTTCAAATATTGACACAAATGTTACTTTCTTTCTTACTTTCTTTACTTTCTAAAATTAATTTAAATGTTATAATGCTTATTACACATTTTTGACTTTCACAAAACTAAGGAAATGAAGGAATTCTGTAGTGTGTAAGTGGACAAAATGTGATTAGTGAAAAGATATTAGTATAATAATATCTATTACACCAACAAAATTTAGTTTCCCTTGACTAGCTTTACACCGATTTTTTATTGTATTTACTCTTCTTGTTTTATAAACTATCACAATATCTTCATTACACTGATTGTACAGAAATTCTACACACAAAAAAGGACTTAGCTTACTTTGTTTAGATTAACCGCCGAGGCAGCTAAGGGCTTGTTGGCATCAGTATATTATATCTGCCAGTTTTATGTGTTCTCAGGTGCCTGATTGTCTGTTTATGGACGTTGACTAGTTGGTGAGAGGAGGGGTCAGGGTAACTTCATCCCTCTCTCGGTTAAAACTAGTTGACCTAATGTTGGTTTGCAATAAATCGAAATTCTTCCCGTCACAGACAAAATTTGAATTAGTTTATTTTTTTTCTCTAAAATTCTTTTCATTTCTCTAAAATTCTTCCTGTTTTTTTAATATATATTTTGGAGGTATCGTTGATATGGGACACTGTGTCCCGTCTTGCTTAGAAGATATATGGAAACACTGCTTCCTTTACTAGTTGTTGAAAACTCATCACTAATGATGGCATTTGAATGAACTAATTTTTAAACTGATTTGGATAATGAATTAATTATTGATTTTTTCTTGTAGTAACATCCGAGGAATAAAATTTGTTTTATTACCTAAAGTTTTGCTGTGATACCTAATTTTTTCATGATGAATAGTAGAAGTCGCTGTGGAGAATAAATTTCCCTTCAATAGGATTGCAGTATATATAATAAGCTCTATAAGCTTATGGAATCATTATGTTCTTGACTAATCAAGTGTGTCTGGGAAGGAAATGCATCTACCTTTTTTTTTACTTTGACTAAATTTAATTATGGAATTAAGTACTTAAATATAATAAGAATCACTTTTAAACAGCAATTATATCGAGATAAGCAGAGTAATACATTGACGTAGAAAGAGCATTACCAATATACCTGAGAATGGCTTGGCTTCAACCGAAGCAGAGAGATTATTGTGATTCGTTTGCAAAATTGCAAGTAGAGGGCCAGAAATAATTGAATTAGAAGCTAGAACTAGAGATAATTCAACTAGAAGCAGCATGTCCAAAGCGTTTTCTTACAATCTGCAAACTGAGGTTGAATTATACACTGAGAAATCCGTATCGTAATGTAGCGCTCGACCTAAAGCCTACTTATACGAATTAGTGAATATTATTCATTTACCAGGCCAAGAGAGGGGGGGGATTAGAACGGCATATCCCTCCTCCCATGTATTCTCTTGAACTGCAGTGTGGTTATGAGGGACCATAATGGCCGAGGAAAAGGTTCATGTGCTGCTTTGCTTAGTTGCTAGCAATTAAAAAGAATTTAATAAGAATAACCTTTCCACTACGGTAAACTTGTTTAGATTCCCGTATGTCATGGAAGCAAAGCAAGATTAAAACTTAGCAAAATAAATTTCAACTGAGCAAACATACTTTTTATCGTTACTATTTAATTTTAAAATTCAGCAAAACAATAAAATAAAAGTATGCATTTCTTTGAAAATACAGCAAAAAGGCAGTTATTGTAAAATGGCTTTATTAAAAAAAAAACGTTTATTAAAAATTTAACGTTTCGTTAAAAAAACCTTGGCAAAGCAATAGAAAAGAATAACTTAAAGCAATTGAGTAAATAATCTATTGCGATAATAAATTATATATATATATATACCTAAACAACAAAAAGGCAAATAAAAGCAACTGTTGAGAACACTGATGAACTTCAAAGCGATCTACGAAAGCAATGTGTTCTGAATATTGACAAATGCGGGTTTGTTTTTCAGCTGTTTTAACTTTTAGCAGATTTCAATGAACATTAAGTTGAAAACAATGGAATATTGAGATTGAAGTTCCTAAAAATGTCCAAAAGAAAGTAAAGATGTTTCTTAAGTTGCGGATTCCAAACAAATCATTACACTTTGAGAAAGATTTCTTAGTATCCTAATAGTTAACCGAATTTCTGTGTGGACCGTTGTTAGAAATTGACAATGCCCACATGATGCACTGAATGTAACCTTGGTAGAAATATCATCCCGCACATTGAGATGCTGATTCCAACTATTATTTGTTCTATTTGGAGATCGCATTTTCACCAGAGTCTTTCCATAGTCATAGCCAGAACCGGCATATTGTCTACATGTTATTATCGGGACTATAGAAATATTTAAAGTCGCATTGCGAAAGCACACCATCACTAGAGCCCTAATTTAATGTAGTCGATCTCTCCGTTAAAAGACGTGAAAAAGTTTAAATTATTCTTAGGTATCGAAACACTTACGTTTTAGCACCAGCGTAAGCCCTCTGGTGGGAAGCTGGGAGGAATCATCGAACATGTCATTTGACAGGGAATATCTGACATTTCTTTCCTTGTTTATCTCACTAGGAGGATTAAGTTCCAGTACTCGATATAGAATATCCATGATAGTTTCCTGGCATTTCGGTGAGCATGGGATAACCGCCTTTTTCAAGCATTTAATCGAATGTCTCACTGAGCTAAATAACAAAAAATAACGAGTATATTTAAACTGAATTTCTAAAATGAGTTGCATCTTTACATATTGTTATATTATATTTTATAATATTGAGTAAATATTAATTTCTTATAGATTTAAGTCTAATAATTTCACAGAAAGTTCTGTAAGGATTTTATTATAACCCACATTAAGTCGACAACAGCATGTATTATATACGCCTGCAGAATATTAGTTAATTAATATTTTTATTTTTAATTTTAAAATTGAATTTTGACCCTCTAACATATGGACTTCCACCCATTCAATAGATCATATCCATAATGCATTAATTATGTGCAGAAAGTCAAAAATGAGATGAAAATAGTCAAAACACTCAGTAACGCATTTAAAATTACAAGACATTGTACTTCGATTGCAAAAGGCTCGAATTCGATTCTCATCGTGAACGAGACGAATATTTATACGGGCGAGTCGATCTTACATGGAGGTAAATAGGGTGTTTCCTATCTGAAACTCAGGTTTTTTCATCCAGCATACAAGGAAATCATTCGGAACACAAACACACGAATTACAAACAAAAATGCTCTTGGTGATGGATGGCGGTGGCGGTGGGGGGGAGTGATTAGCTCTGAGTGTAGATGGAGGATTAAGTAGTGAAGGTGGTGGTTTGTGTGGAGTGCTCTTCTGCGATAAATCTTTGGATTTCTTGAAGTGTCACTTAATAATATTAAGCGACACACTTCCAAGGTGTGTAACTTAATGTTATTATTATATTATTATTATTATTACATTGAAGCATTGGAGGTGACAAATAATAATAATTCGGGAACCATTCTCTGGAGACCAAATATTATTAAGCTTGTATTCACTCCAGGAAAGGAAAATCATTTCATTATTAAAATTGCATTTATTGTCAATTTACCATTCAGTTTTGAATAACATAAAACTCCGACTATTTATAAGCTTAGTTGTCTAAGAACAAACTCAAGCCATCATAAATTCGACATTGCTTTTCATTCACTTAAAACAGTCGTACACTTGTTATTAAAGTTTTCATTTCTATCTGCTTATTATCATGAACCACATTCTTTCCTCAATACTTAAGAATAATTACATAAATTTGTTGCTGTCGGCTTTTATGCCACATTGGAATCTTACAACATCTACTTCTTGTGTATATTCATTAGGATAAAGGATTTATATAATTTATACATTAACTGAAACTGAATACACTTAATGCGCACTGGTTTGTAGTTAAAATCCACTATTTTGTGTGCACCAGTTTTTCATTCTGAGATTAAAAAATACTCTAATATATTCTGGTATACGAGAATTTAGTATTTTTTATTGCATGTTCATCAATTGCTGCAACTATCTATCATACCTCAAAGTGCATGCCGATTGCTTTCCTTATATGGTATCCTAATGATAATTTACCGCATTAAATGAAGCTTTCAATTTTCTCAGCTGTATTTCATAGCAAGCATAAAGCAGAAGAAAAATCTGAGGAACACATTATTCTGTTATTCGGATATGTTTTCATATAAAATAGCAGCAGACTACGAATGAGTGTATTATATCAGTTAATTGAGAAATGTTCCATGACCGGTTAGTCTTTTCGGTGAAAATATATTTTTTTTCTGGGAAGGGCAATAACACGACAGGACAAGTAGACAAACGGTTATTAGGAGAAGAAATAAATCTGAAGAAATAAACCTTAGCTGCTCTTATTCATATATGATTAGAGAAAAGTGGAGGAATGGTCGTAGCCCGTTTAGTAAAGCAGCGTCCAGAGAAAAGACATGCAGAGAGACCGTCTATATGAAAACGATTGGAGTGGAGGGAGCCAATGAGAGAAGGCGTCATCTAGAGCTATTCGCTTAATAGGAATAGTTCCCCCTCTGGATACAACTAGCATGTCATGTAGGATAGTTGTTGTCCTTCTCGGATGTAAGAACAATATACAGAGGTTAGGCAAATTCGGAATTTATAAATGTTGGAAGTTAGAAGTTGAGCAAAAGAGAAAATAATTCCAAGCATTTCTGGAGGCTGAAAAAAAAAGCTATGGACTTGATGTGTTTATGCCAGGATAGGCTAAATGGGAAAGTCAGGCCAAGGAGCCAATCCTGATTTTGGTCAGTTTGTGAGCTGAGTGATAATGAAAAGTGATGGAGAGCGAGACATGGTCTTTCTTCCGGGAAATAAGGCAAAATTAGAATTAGAATATAATAATGCAGGATTAGAATTAAGGCAGGAACACGATTAGCTGTGCTGTTTGGTTATCCAAACAGCACACGACAGCATTGTCTTTTATGGCAGTAAATTAGAATGTCTTTTACATGGTACCAAATATAGTGTTAAATTTGTGATCTTTGTAAACTTCATAAGAGAATTTACTTGATCACAATTTAACAAGTAGAAACCTTATTAAGAAAATCGTGCTTGCATCTAAGTATAAAATAAAATAAATATATTGAAAAGAATAATTGTTAACTCTCATAAGAACATTAATTGCATAATATTAGAAAAATTAGATAATTAATTAACAGTATTTAGTTATAAGAATTTTGCATGTAAAAGGCATGCTTATTATACACTTGAAACAACAGATTGTAAGTTATGCTAATTCTTAGAAAAATTGGGTGAGCTGATAGAGTTTGATGAAGCTGACTCATAGGATTAACTAAAACCAAAGTAAAGCCCAAGGTCACGGTCCCCGATTTAGACACTGCCACGGGTCATCAAAAATAGAAGTTTCAGCAGGGAGACACCGCCCTAACAGGTTACGATAAACGTATCCTAATGTCGGGGGTAAAAATTTAGTTGCACGAGGTGCCGGTAGGGTCATTATATAAAAGGGTTATGAACCTCTCCCCCCACCGGGGTCTTTTGTCAGTTTTCGTTTGGAGGTTACCTTATGAGTTTCCTGAGTGACGGTCAGGAGTTCCTCTCCATCTGACACGACATGGAATATTAATAAGTGGGATTTAGGTCCCGTTTTCCTACCATCGAGAACAAAGGCCACCACATGGTCAGGAAGAAAGGTATTTACTGTATACTAAGCTAACCCTGGTCTAAAGGAAGGCCATCTCGATTGCAGCCTGATATGCTGCAATCGAGATGGCCCTCATAATCCAAAGTACCCCAAATATGTCCCACTACAGAAGGAATATTTCTTCAGGAATCGCAGACAAGTAACGTCTAGTAGAAGAGCTTCATCAAACAGTATTGTGAAAGATTTTATATTAATTCTGTTAATTTAACATGGCTATAATTGTAGTTCGTATTACTAAGGAATTTGAAGGACTTGAATGAGAGGTGAACTAGGATTTTAGCTCACTTAATAGTATAGAGAAAGAGGGAACTAGTTTATCAGTGTTACTGAATGAGCGATAATGTGTATAGAGATTAGTATATGTGATTTACCCTTAACTAAGAAAGGTCAAAGGAATTGAATGTGGTTCATTGTAGCAACAGAATTGCTAAGCCCACATAACTCTTGTAAATTAATGTGTGTAATCCAATTGTGTCTAATTGAATTATTGTGCTTAAGCGGGTGAAAGATTTAAGCCAACTTAATCATTGACGGGAAAGCCTCTTTGTCTTGTGTACACGTGTAGAGTCTTTGTGGAGGCATAACAGCTTATCCCACATGCTAGTGTGAGATTTTCATTTCTTGTATTTTTCTAGACTTATTAACATTGTATTAATTTAGTATTGAATTAGAGTTTTTGGAATTTAATGTATTGTATTGTATTTATGAGTTTAATAAACTTTTGCTTATAAATAATCAGTTGTCTGAAATTGCCATTCAATGCACCGCTTGTAATAACGTACGAACTTAGGCAGGCGCGGGGGGGGGTTAAGTTACGAGATCAAGGTTATGACTGCATGATTATTTCACTTCTATACTTATTTTGGAGTTGCTTCTTGTTTTAAATTTCTTTATAAACTAAATGTCCTAAATGGCGCAGCCTCTTAGTATCCTAAAACTTTAAAAAATGTTTTAGGATACTAAGAGGAGCAAGAGCTTAGATTTCTAGTATGGAAGTGACGATATGTGGAGAAAAGGGATAAGTATATAAAGGAAAGTAAAGTATAAGGAAAATATATATTTAAACAAGAATGGAACACAACAATAGTACTCAATATATTATCTGATACCTGTTGCCACATATGTATTTATTAGGATAAAAACCACAAATCGTGAAACATTTTCTGTTTTTTGTTGGTTGATTAGCTGGAACGTAAATTTCTTAATTGTAGAAAGCTCCCGTATCAAATATAGTTAGCTACGCTATTTGATTAGCCACATTGCAAAATAGTCAAACAGATATCTCACAAAAAAACTCCCAAGTTATATTTCAAGGGGCAGAGAGTTCTTGCGGTTGTATAAACAAGGAGAAAGGAGAGGCTTGAAGAATAAGAATAATGAATCTATTGTGAAATGACTGATATTTAGTATTCCTATATCAAATACCAAATAGCTGTGCAAACAATGGCAGAGAGCGATGTACTATTGCTTTTTATTATCTATAATAAAGTAGACTTTATAATAACTTCATTATTATATGTATTAAAACTCTGGTTTTATGTTTACGAATAATCAGTGATCAAGAATACACAGTTCTTAATATCTAGAAGTTGAATTAAAAATTACTTTGCTTTTCCTTCCGGCTCTTTTTCTAGATGGCAGTTATTTTACTTTATTCTTATGTTGTGCTATTTTCTCGTCATTTCCATAATTCCAACTCCACATCCTTATATGAAATTAATTTATATATTTCTTCTTCTCACAGTATTAGGCCTATTGGCCTCACACCATCTCTTTAATGGTCTTCCTCTTTCTTTTTTCCTCATCGTTTATATCGCAGTATTCTTTTTTGTATCCTTATTGTCTGTTTGGTGACATTCCATTCACATTGAATCCATTCAGTTCTTTGATTATCTATTGTTTCTAAAATTAATTCTTATTGTAGTTCAAAATTTTCTGCGTTTATTTTTTATTTATTATAAACTAAATAAAAGAAAGGAAAATAAACTCAGAAATTATGTATAATTTAAATAAATAATCACATTTTGAAATATTTTTACTGAAGATAACTGGGGAAACCCAACTTACGCAGGTGTGTCTTCATCTGACTCAGGCAGATTCTGCATGGTAGTCATATAAACAAAGAAGCTTGGCAAACAGTGGCCCATGGTTTTATGGCTTAGCTGTTTGAGGCACTTCTCTGTCATTTCTCTCACTTCACCTACAAAATAAAACACAGTCAAATAACAGCATTTAAGTTGCATAAGATAAAACTTTATATGCAAACTAGGATTATGAGATACGAATACATAGGAAAAATCAATCTATATATACAATCCTAAAGATGATATAAACTTTATAAATCATAAATAATATTCTCTTAACGTGCAATACAAATGGAACATCATCAAATTCACTAACACGGAGAACATCTTAAGAAATATAGCTGTAAAGTGATTGCTGTAACAAGAATGACTTTACTATGTCTGTGTTATCAGCAAATCTTAAATCGATAGACATTGGAAGGGTGTCTACATTGACCTTATTAGAGGAATAATTTGCCCAAGAACAAAGTCCTACCAATCAGGGTCAATGAAAAAAAACCCACATGGAAGGTTGGTAATGGTCAACACACTGCATGTAACTTAATAAGCATAAAAATATAGATCAGAGATTCAAATACTTTTGCCCACTGGCATCCTTCCAGAAGAAATCTTAATTTTTATGTCCCGTTTCATTTTAATAATTATAAAAATATTCATAATTAAAAAGGTATAGTGATCTTTTAAACATAATGCTGGACGCACTTTTGATGAAACTATGGCAAGTTTCACATAATAAAATAAATAAATAAATAAAATAAAACAAATTACACACACACACACACACACACACACACACACACACACACACACACACACACACACACACACACACAGGGTGTTCGGGATAAATTTGACATATTTATAATTAATTATATTTTTCCGTAAGTTACATGTATTAACACACACTTCTCTTCATTTAAAAGTTTGGACCCTTCTTCATTCATATACAAGATGTCAGAAAGGCTGGATAGCTGGAACCCACCTGAATCATGGAAGAGAATAACTTGTATCATGATGATTCGTGCCCGCCATCAAAATAAGGATATTACGACTGCTGCCCAGTGCTCCCTGAATACAGTAAAAACAATCAGTCATGAACTAGAGACTTGCAATGGTGACTACGAGGATGTAGCAAGAAGAAAGATCCCTAGCAGACGATCTGATTGCGTTCGTACAGCAGAATTCCTCGCAAATCTGCAGGAACAGGTGTTGAAGAACCCTGGCATTGGAATTCGGGCTTTGTTCGTGGAGTTGCTAACTGTAGTCAAGCCCTGGATAACAAGGGTAGCCAATGGTAGGCCGTATGTATGGCAGCAGGATTCGGCCCCTTGCCACACCTCTGGGAAAAGTCAAAAATGGTTGTCTGAAAATTTCTACGACTTCACCAGTCCAAATGTTTGGCCTCCAAACTCCCCAGACCTTAACCCCATGGATTATTTTGTATGGGGCGCAGTTGAAAAAGACACCAATCGCACTTCCAGTAATACAAAAGCCCAGTTAATGGATAAAATTAAAACAGTTTTTGCGGCCCTTCCCAGGGAGACTGTAGCATCAGCTTGTTCGAGGTTCCGAAGCAGAATTGAAGCTGTGATCGATGCTAATGGTGGTTATTTTGAGTAAATCTTGTTGATAGTATTGTAATTAACTCTGCCTGTAATGTTTTTTTGTCAATTCATTAAATTTAATAGATACAAAGAAGATTTTCTTTTTCCTTACGAAACTGTCAAATTTATCCCGAACACCCTGTATATATATATATATATGTATATATATATATATATATATATATATATATATATATATATATGCTATAATATACTGGCATTTAAGCCTTACTTGCATCTTCTGTAATTCCAAAACAACCAAGCCTATACCCGCCTACAACAAGTTAATTGTTTTCTGTTTACACACACACACATACACACACACATACACACACTGGTGAGCTGCTAAAAGTTCAAAATTTTCTTTAAAAAATTCAAATCATTTGTCTTTATATTTCAAAATGTTTGGTAGGAATGCGACATTTTAACTCATTAGTTGTTACGCAATTCTTATTCTATCCTATCCTATTTTACACTCACGCGTAGACCTACATTTTATCATGTAGGTATTCGAAACCGAAATTCTAGAGAATAAGTTGGTTACTCCTTATTCCTGGAGGTGTCCTATATTTGTAGATGCGTGTGTTCACAGGACCGGTTTGTCTGTTCTGGGGATTCGAAAAACCCGAGTGTCCGGGTGAAAAACCTATCTTTGTATGAGACCGGCTGACTCACCCCTTTAGTCGATAGAGACCCGATAAAGGTTCCTCACGTCACTGACGGTAATCGAACCCGAGGTCTTTCCGACCGAAGGGTATAGACCTGGTATAGACGAAGTCTATACCAGGCGTGGCCAACTTCATTCTATACGAGGGTCAATATATGATGAGTGGTAGCATCACGGGCCGCACATTTTTAGACAGAACTTAAACAAAAATAAACTCTGCATTTTTTCAAGGCAATAGTTATATGTATTGAATTGCTATATTTGTTAAATCATTTTACTACTGGGAAAACAATATAAAATACTTGATTGATTAAAATATAAGTTGTTAAATTAAATTTAATTACATATTTCCGTTTTTTTTTTTTTTTTTTTACATGTAACACAACTTAATGAGAACACTCTGGGCGTTCATGTGCGGCAACAAATTCATCAAAGTCGATTTTCAACGATGATGACGATATTCGTAACAAATCCTGAAGGTGGTCATCAGTCAGTTGGCTTCTTTGTGACGTTTTAATCCTGCCGCGGGCCGCACAAAATTACGTTACGGGTCGCATGCGGACCGCGGGCCTGCTGTTGGTCGCCTATGGTCTATACCGACTAAGCTACGGAGGCTGTTACGCAATTAACTTTTGAAATAAAAAAAAAAGTATGTTTCTTCGCTCTTATTTTTTCTTCACTCTTTCTTAATTTCCATTTATTTGTTTCATTTCTGGAGCTTATCGATGACAAAAAGCGATTCATCACTGGTGTTTATGATGATCGAGTAAAAAACTGAGTTTTGTATTGCAAGATTGCAATACAAATTTGATTATAAATCGTCAAATTTGTCACCAGAAAGGAAGATAGAGCAAATTTAGAATACATAATAATGCTTATAGCATCATTGTAAACCGAAAATGATTAGGTGAGGGGCAGCCTAGGCTTGGTTGCAATATACTGGCTTACATGCCAGTATATTATGTCGGTGAACAGCACCTTCTCCTACTAGTTTACCTGTTTTTTAGAGAAAAAAAAATATCAGTATCACCGATATTATATTTTTGCATTTATTCCAGTTAAAGACTCCCCCAATTGTTTGCCGACTTTGCCTGATTCCTAAAAATGAACACAATATACTAATACTTCATTATCCTCTTCACGAGGATAATAAAGCATTAGTGCTTCATGAAGTGGGCACTTTTTCGACGCGTAAACATTTATTATTATCAAATTATTAGCTTCTAGTATTTTTAATTTTTAAACTGCTGAGAAGGCGACGCTGGGTGAGCTAACATTTTTAGCTCTCCCAGTATCTAGCGACTGTGATTGGTTATTGTGTCAACCAATTCAATTGAATGTTGTCACTTGTCATGAGTTGAGCGCTGCTGTATCCGATGGCTGTATTATAAACTGTTACACATGTTTTCTGGAACTGAAAATTTGAAAGTGGATGTTAGGAGAAAAAAGCTAATTGTTTTTTTTTTTTTTTGCTTGTGCAGTATAGCATCTGTTGAGGTTGCAAAGTTTTTTAACGCTATAGAGACATTTTTATTCTAGTCTTCGGAAACAAGACAGTTAAAAATATCTATTCCTGAATAAAAATCAATATTCTGTGTATTACAAGACGTTGTTGATCTACAACAAAATACCAGCATATGTGAGATTGATAAAACAGAAGAACCCCTGATACTAAAAAACAAACAAGCAAAAACCCAATGAATTGGGTTCCCGAAAGTGTGGATAATTCCGATAATGATTGGATGTTATGTATACTGAGTCTCAGTGAACAAAATAAAATTCTTGGAAATCGGAGCAAAATATACACAAACCAGAAAAACACACATAACATATGCAACAAATTTTATGAGATGATTTGCTGCTCCATCAAACCATATTTATGCCTGCAATACTCTCTCTCTCTGTCTTCATAAGTTTTTGTTTTTGTTTTTTAATCATGCCAACATAAATTCACTTATTCAAATTCACTCATTCATGTTTAGACTTTATAGGATCGTGCTTATTAGCTCTTATGGGACAGCAACTTATGGGACACACATATCACAAATGACAATTATTATTAAATCGGGTAACATTAATGAAAGTGTTTCTACTCACTTATTTTTTCCTATTCTTACATGCTTATAAATGATGGTTCACATATTTTCATCTTTCAGTATTTCAAATATACCAACCAAATATAGCATTCACTTTCATTGTTGTTATCTAATAAATCATAAAACAAACAGATTGTTCCCCTTGCAATTAATTGCATTGGACCAATTAAGATGAGTGCTAGTGTTCTATGCACTCTCAAAACTTTCATACATCGATAAAAATGCAATCACATGGTCATGGGCGTCTACAGAGGTGGGGGAAACGGGGGCACTTCCCCCTGGATCGAGTAAAAAAGTTCACAAATTATAATCGTAAAAGTGATTGAGATATGTATTACACCCTCGACTCTGGGACGCTTTGTCTGTCTAAAAATTTTATTATGGGTTGGCCTGTTTGTAATTATTATCTATGTGTGTATGCGAGGATCATAATTTATTTATATTTCGAATGGTTGAGTGAATTAGTGATCGTGATGGCGTTGCGATACATGAAAAGCGTGATGACTTTTTAACCTTCCATAAACACGAAAGTGATTGTGGGAAAGAAACTCACGTAAGGTAATATGACAGACTAGCAAAATCAACAATCAAAGAAAATATGCCGTGCTGCAAATATAACTGAGGAACAAACAAACAATCGCCAGGAATAACAAAGCGGATAAACGTTGAAGTCACGCAACCTAAGCAATAAATAGAAGTATTGTTTACGCCGGCGAACATGTTCCAGATACCTTTGGACCATTACTAATTGGAGAATTAAAGCTTAAATGCATGCAGTAAAATTTAGAACTAAATGGATGGCGTGAGATACCACAGAGGAATATATATATATATATATCAGACAGTACTTACCCGGAAGAATATTTTTGGTTTCAAGGTATAGTCTTCCGTATTCTCTTGTGGCTCTTAAGATAGTCTTAAGTGTAGACTGGAAGAGGAGCCACTTCTGATGCCTACATGTCTGTGTCACGTGTTTCTTGATACACTTCAGAACATTATCTAAAATACTACAAAAAGAAAATAAAATCAACATTTCTTTTTCTTCATTATGAAAAAAAAAAAAACGTCACTTACCTTCGCGTGTAAATAAATAACAATGGAAAGAGTCACAGATATTGCTGTTTCCCTGTGTACTTATTTACCAAAGGTGAATGAAATTCATAGAAAAAATATAAAAAGACATGGAGTTATGAAGAGATCGAAATGTTTATCAGTCCTTGCTGATAAACATCTATATATTAGGATTATAATATAAAATATTATTTAAATGCACGTAAGCTCGCTTCAGCTTTATTTATTATTAGGTGCAGATTAATGGTAACGAATTTTAACTGATACTTACATCTCCGATGGGGATTCACTGTCCGAGGGTTCATATTCATTCGAGTTATTCTCCATATTTTTAAGACAGATGCGAGTTTTATTGATGTTTTGTTTCATCATCATTTCAGTACATAATTCCCTCTCCGTATAAGGTATAAAGTCATCTGTTTACAAAAAAAAAAAGGATACTTAATGCATTTGACTTTAAGTTTCTTTTATATATTATTTCTCGTATTCCCACTGGATACACATTTCAATTTGTACATATTTTTTAAATCGTTTATTTTGTTCAATAATTATAATTTAAAGTTTGTTTGATGACCAACTTATGTGTAACATAGACATTTCAAAATTCACACAAAATGTTTTCAAAAAAAAAAAAAGAGATATTACAGTTAGTAGATGAAATAGGAAGAATTAAAAGATGTAAAGTGTTTCAAATACAGCACATTTATCTTATTTATTTTTACAAAGATAACTTATTTAACATTTTTCTATCTTTCTACAACATATATATACAAACTACATTACTTTTTTTCTGTCTTTTTTTGAATAAGTAAAGTACCGAAAAACGTAGAAACCAATTGGCCGTTGTCTCTATCTCCATGCTAACAAAGCATGCATCTAGTTACTAACTACAGTAGATATTTGTTCCAGGTGTGGGAGGGGGAGGATATATGGAAGATACCTACCATCCTCTTGTATCTTTTCATCTATAAAGGTCTCGTTTTCTCCTTCGGTCGACCAACCGTCGGAAGTATCTTTTGCGATGGGACCAAAGAACATCTCTTCCAATAACTGTGGCATTTGCTCTTGAGTACTAGTTACCGCGGCATGTGTATCCTTTATTTCGCATATCCTGCGACCTATAGCATCTGTAGTTATCGTTATTACAGTTACGTTGGAGGAATATTTAGGAATTTGGAATCTGAAGAGCGAGAGCAGAATCTCTAGTGATTTGACGACATCAAAAGGGCAAACTTCAAGTGCGCCCTTTAGACAATCCGTTAACAATTTATCCTCCTGTCTGTAAATTAAAAAAAAATGAAATATGAAATTATTACACCATCCACAAAAGCATGTTTATTATTTAGAGTAAGATACAGTGAACGCTTTATTTATCATTATTATTTATGTTTTTTTTTATTATTATTATTATTTGTATTCTTCTTCTTTGGTGCATCAATACGAAGATTGGTTACCTGCCAGTAATGTTCCGAAATGTTTATCAGTGTATATATTTCGAAATATATACACTCAGATATTATTCCCGTCTTCATGATAGTGAAGTACACAGATATCACTATAGTAGAAACACATAGTAGAACATCGGAGATATGATATCATTACTTATGATATCATTAGTAAACCTATTGTGTGTGTGTGTGTGTGTGTGTGTGTGTGTGTGTGTGTGTGTGTGTGTGTGTGTGTGTGTGTGTGTGTGTGTGTGTGTGTGTGTGTGTGTGTGTGTGTGTGTGTGTGTGTGTGTGTGTGTGTGTGTGTGTGTGTGTGAATCTTACTTACGAAAGATAATAAACTTATGTACATTAGTTAGAGACCAAACATGGAACTCTTTTTTAAGTCGCTTCAGGCCTGCAGTAAGCAGAACAATGATCTCATCCTGAGTGATGAAATTCATCTTGCACTTAAAGCCATTCATGAGCATCTATGCTCAGGACGGAATCGAACTTACACAACCTTTCGAACCAGTACGAGAACAGATACGCTATCCATTCAGATAATCGCATTGGCATATATGAGCTCACAAATGTAACATACGCACCTGCCGATATCATTAGAAGACTGTTGTAATGGTAACGCTTCAGAATCAGAAAACTTGCTTTTCACACAAGCGCTAACGATATCGAACTGAAAACGATTTGCACACATTTCCATGTCGTCCTTTAGGGGACCTGAAAAAGTAATACAAAAATTCATTCCAGACAGATACAAGTGAAACAATCCAATGTCTACATTCATCCTGACTATATTTAGAAGTGTACCGAATAAAAATATAGTAAAAAAAAATACCAATTTCATACGTATCTACATCATTTGCTACTAAGCAAATGCAATATCATGAAAATATTATAATAAATCCATTAAAGAATTCTTTATAAAATTGATAGAAAATTGGATTAGAAGGAAATCCATTGACAAAAGAAGAATGGGTCGTACCTGGTTTTATTTTTTCTACCCTTTCTTTGATAGGAGTCTGTAGCGCACTCATCAAGTCGGAAGCAGCGGTTTCGTACGAGTCCAAATTCGTGAACATGCATTTCATATTCCCTTTACGTTGCATACATTGCGCTACATGGTCCAGAATCCTAGAATAATTAATTGCATCACTATTCATATTCAATGAGTAGATTCGGTTATAGCCAATATAGCCTAATAAGCTCCTTACGCTTAAACAGATCGTGTTCTACTATTTCAAATAAAAGAAAATAATTTACATGATGAGCCTTTATATCTCAGTTAGTTTAGATGAGCCCTTTGATTGGAAAAAACAGGTTCGAATCTCGTCTATGATGTGAGGAACCTTTATCAGGTGTTTTCAATTAAATGGTAAGTCGGTCGCATACACAGACGAAGGTTGTTTCGTCTCGAAAAAGGCAAACAGGCCTGAAGAACGCACGCAATATACAGACATGTGACACTTCAGAAATGAGGATTAACCAACCTTTTTACGTCAGATATGGTTTCAAGCCCTTGCACGGTGAAATATGAGTTTACGCGTAAGCGTAAATCAGCAATGTACACGTGTGTGTGTGTGTGTGTGTGTGTGTGTGTGTGTGTGTGTGTGTGTGTGTGTGTGTGTGTGTGTGTGTGTGTGTGTGTGTGTGTGTGTGTGTGTGTGTGTGTGTGTGTGTGTGTGTGTGTGTGTGCGTGCGTGCGTGCGACAAAAGGAAATAAAACGCATCATGTAAATGATTTACTTTGTCTATATAAGAAATTTTGTTATTTCTTCTGCCTTGAAATTTCTCTGGTAGGAAATTTAATATAATGCTAACGATTCTCGCGTTATTCTATCTCTCTCTCTCTCTCTCTCTCTCTGTTGTTCTTCGAAGTTGTGATATTTTTTTATGAATTTACAGCCTTGGATAGACTCAGTTATGAGGTTAAGATTGCCAAAAAAATGTAATTTCTTTTCTCGTTTACTCATCGCATATGATAACCTACGGAAAAACTGTCGTGTTCTGAATTTTCTGTACGTATTCTTTACATCATTCACCTGTTATAATTTTCACGGATCGTGTTATAAAAGAAAGATATTGCATAAGAATCTCGCAGTGACTATAGGATTGAATCGTATATGCAACCGATCGGTATTTTTTCGTATATTTTTCATCCATTTCTGCTAAGATGGAGATTATATGTCAACGCCATCATACACCCTCAAAGGATTTGACAGATATTATGGTGGTACGCATTTAATATATCGTGATTAGTTTTCTATAAATAACTTTCTACAAAATAGATTAAGTTTATTTTAGGACAAAATCACATATCTGTGATTTTGAATACGGTATGAAATAATACGGTATGAAAGTATACATTCCTTTTGGTTGAGCAGCCTTTACATTTCTGTTTAGGATAAGAGTAACATTTCTGGATGCTTTTCAACTAAAAGTGAATTAGCCACTTTTATTGCAGATTCTTCCTCATCGCATATAGAGAAACCTGCTATACTGCTATGATTACTGCATATGTTTTATTGACTAATATTAAAGAAAAAGGCATTGATCAAGTCATTCGTCTGACTTACCTTCCGATCGAAAGCGATTTCACGATATTTATTTTTGCCTTTGTGAGAATGGCTTCATCTTGCATGCACAGCTGCACTTCAGCGAAATGCTCTTCGACTTCTATCTTCGTACAGCCAACCCCATCTTTAAAAAAAATACAAACAATAATATGCAGAACTATTT
Source organism: Typopeltis vanoorti (assembly GCF_054136105.1). NCBI lineage: Eukaryota > Metazoa > Arthropoda > Arachnida > Uropygi > Thelyphonidae > Typopeltis > Typopeltis vanoorti. The sequence continues at coordinate 82,010,064 of NC_143551.1, read as the reverse complement.
ATTTCAAACTGATAAAATCAGCATTTTATATAACTATATATCTTCTGCATGTTAAACAAAAAATATTTTACTGCCATACACTTAGTTTTTTTTTCCCTTTAATATTTCATCTTGAACTGCCGTCGATCAAATAATGGAAAGTCTGTTGGTTGTCACAATGTTGTTGGTAGAGATGGTTATTGAGACTAAATGACCTCTTTGAACTGCGTTTTGAATCAAGATGATAACATTAGTGTTTAATTTTAGTGAGTCACCTAGTTGTAGGCTCTTAAAGATACTCAAATTAATTTTTAATTGCGTAGCAAAGACGTTGGTTACAAAGACCCGATTTTCATTCCTAAGAGGAACATTTATAATGACTTTTCAACTAAGAATCAGTCGCATGTAGAAGTGGAAGGGTTCTGGAATATCGGAATTTTCTTCCTTGCATTTAAACAACAACAGCCTGAGAACACAGCGGTTTACAAATAATATCACACTGGATTCGTTAGCAAGCTGACTGTATCAATATGCCTTTCATCAGAATGAACAACTCACGACACTTCTAATATTTTCTTAGGGATAATCTAGAGGGATACGGCTTTGCCCTTTCTCTACCCATTACCAACTTATACATGGAATTCTTTGCATTCAAAGTAGTATTCGTTTTGTTCCCGTAACAGTAAGCTAGAATACAAAGCACATAAGGCACATTCAAATGTTTTGGACAAAAGGCAAAACAGCTGACATCAGGAATTCCCATCTTAAATATGGACTTTCCCAATAATAAATACATTCCGATCGTTTTATATTATGGAAGAAAACTGGACTCCTCCATGATGACGTTTTTGCAAGGAGCTCAAATTTACAGAGCCCTTCCCTATGGCGTAGCAAGCACTTTGCACCTTTGAATGGACTTTGCATAGTGTCCTTCCATGCTGTAGAATATTTGGATATTTACTTGATCAAGATACTTAACCGAAAAAAACGTTGAATAATTGCATATTTTATATTATTTTTTTAAAATTAAGTTCAGTCTTTCTATTAAAATAGATTTTGTTTTCGAAAGTTCACTATCAATGATGATATAAGTCATGTAAATCTACACAGAGAAAATAACATTGGTGATACACACGGAGTTTTTACTAAGTTCTTATACTGAGGGGAATCAGAAGCGTTTAGGATAGAATCAGACTTATATGAGTGATCTAGGATCACTCGTATAAGTTATCCTCTGTTGTCAGCAGAGGATAACAATGTTATCCTCTGCTGAGTCATCGTTATTTGGAACTGCTTTTGTCTCCATATGTTTAACGTATGGAGACAAAAGACTTTTACCCACGATTCAACATCTTGACTTTAGATGATTACCATGTGTGGACATGGTGTTTCATCAGGCCTGGTGTGAAAGTTACTACACTTGTCATGTAGACAATATGGTGGGTTAGTTTAACAAAAACTTCGAGCAGACCGATCTCAAGATTAGAAAGTTTGGATGGTTTCATGCATTTGAACACACGATCCAATAGTTATCGGATCGCGTGTCTGGCATATTGGAAAATGCCAGAACACCACACTGCATGACCCCATTTATAGCGTATAATACCGTCTCATACAGCAACGTCAAGCAACGCGTACTGCTACACTTGCCTATCTTAGAACGGCCCACGAACTGGCACTGAAATGACTACAGATTTACTTAGGAAATGCTCATTCGCACATAAAAACACTCATTGTAAGAAAATATTTTTAAATGGATGAAAAAACTCATTCAACAAAGAGAGAGAGAGAGAGAGATCTAAAAAATCTACCATAGAAGTAACAGTAACACTATTTCAGACAATAATATATACAGCACTATGGTTAAGGACAAAGAGATGGTGGCAGTGTCTACCATACTCTCTTCCCTAGAGGGAAGTTAAAGTCACTGATAGTCTTGGGCCAGCTATATGTGATTGGCAAAGGATAGAGTTTTGTTGCTCTTCAGTTTCCAAAACATTAGGGTTAAACGGTCTCGCTTGCTCCTTTTGGGAAATAAAACGGTTTTAGGAGATTGAATTTTGGAGTGAGTGACTCAGTTACATAAAGAAGGGGCATAAATCTTATGGCTATACTGCACTTTCTCTGTAGAGAACTGGACTAAAATCCAAGTTAGACACATTTAATGTAAGTGAGACAACAATATAATAATGTATACGTAATAGGTTTGTTAAATTAGGTTTCTCTAAAAAACGACAAATATTTTATACCTCAAAGAATAAACTTTATATCCTTATAACACACACGCGCACATATTAAAAATGAATATACTAAAACCATAAAAAGTATGTTTAGTTTTAAACTAAATGATGTATTTACCTTCATTGTCTGATCCAATTGGAACAACTACATCACATATGGTGGGGAGATTATCTGCGAAATATGATTAAAAAAGTCATGCATAAATTATTTATAAGAAAATTTCAATCCACATTTGAAACATTTGGATTTGAACGGTTTATAGGGGAAAAAACACAGATGTTCTGCTCTCGTTATAAAATGATTTATCTCATTGCATTAATGAAATCTGTGTTATTTCATATCAAAATGAAAGGATAATACAGGAATTGTTATAACTGAAAATATTCAATGAAACTGCATGTTGTGTTATTGAATTATAAATGGCACAATCGAATATTAGGAAATGCATGTGCTGCTACTGATTATAAATAGAGACATACGGAAAGCAGTAAAAGCACCACACACACACACACACACACACACACACACACACACACACACACACACACACACACACACACACACACACACACACACACACACACACACACACACACACAGATCCTTACATAAATCAGAGGGAGGGAGAGAGAAAGAAAGAGATTGATAATCAGAAAGAAATTGATAGAGAAAGACAGTGTTCGATATCATACCTGAATGGATCATGATTCGATGCATTACATCTTCGGCACTGATTGTTTCTTCCGTTTGGTTTATGCCTGGTGATTCAATCAATGCTCTTTTTGGGACACCGTCTCCTCTGGTATCAAATATCACTCCCATAACTGAGCCAATTATCTTCAACACGCTGTCAGTAGCTCTTATCGGACAAAGTATTAATACGTCTTTAATGCATTTTACGGTCTCTCTAAAATGGAAATTATAATATTACATGAAGCATTCACAACTATAATATACGTTATTTTTCAAAATTATCTGAATTTTCAAATATCTCAAAATTCCTGGCCAGGTTGGCAAAGTGATTAGAGTATCAGCCAACCAAGAGAATGTAGGGTCGAATTCCGCCTTGAGAATGAATGTGAGTGAATGTCTTCAGGTAGGAGATCCCTGGCTGGTGTGAGACGCCCGTCCTGCTTATTGCAGATCTAAAGTGGCTTGAAAACATTCCTGCATAAATAAAAAAAATATATGCAGAAGAATAGAAAAAAAATGCTTAGCCCTCTCACTATACGAATCGTTTACTTTATTTTATTTATCGAGAACCCACCCACGAGCGGTTGGTCAACCTATAGTATGGTAGTACCATAGATGGGCACTAAGGAACTTATTCACATTTGACTTGAAAAGCAGTGGGTTATATTCCTTAGGAAACGCATGTAGTGGAAGACTATTCTAGAGGGAAGCAGTGGAAGGGATAAAGGAAGTGGAGAAATTTATTCTGTGGGTTTGGAGTGAACTGTGAAAGAGGGAGTTGTTTTAACTGGTGTACGCCTTTGGACGAATTTAAAAGACGATAGGGAATTACTGACGCCAATTCTTATGAACAGTCACCATAAAAGAAATTACAGAAGATGCAGGTTGCAGAGACTAACGCCTGTGCGAAAGTGAGTGGAGTGTATTAGTGTGAGAGGGATCATCAACAATAAGCACACCAGCCGAGATATGAGAGCGATATTCAATGATCGCACGAATTTGTGATTTGCATAGGGTTAGGATTTATTTGGAGTTGAAGTAACGCCTCAAGTGAATGAGAAAGTCTAATTTTTTGGATGCAGAGAAGGCAATATTTGTGATATGTTTGTACCAAGAGAGAGAGATTTGAGTTATTCCGAGAAGATGAATTTTGAACAGAGAATAGAAAATCATGAGTAGAGAAACATCTGAATAGTGATTTAAGTATTTTCAAGGAGAAGATTGGAAGAACGGGTTTCTTTTTCTGGGAAATAATTTACAGCTGTATTTCGCTAGCACTGAAGTTAATAATGTTATCCCAACTCCGCTGATGAATGGTTTGTGGATTAGAATTTAAGGCAATAGAGATTGGAGTTTTGGAGGTTGTGGTGGTTTGTGCTTTGCAAGGTTCAAACAAAAGGAGTAGTGCAATGTGTTGTCATCAGCAAAACTGCATAGTGGATTGGTAGTCAGCTGGAGTAGATCATTAATACTGTATATCGAAGGAAGAGGTTGGGCGAAAGAACGGAGCCTTGTGGGACCCTAGCATTAGCTGTATAGAGAGAAGATCAGGAGCCACCCGCAATCACTCGAAGTGACCGTGCGGCCAGAAAGCTGACTATCCAATTTCAAAAGTCAGGAGGCAGACCGGCTGATGAGAGTTTCCTTAATATGCCCTTCTGTCAAAATCGGTCAAAAGCCTTGGAGATATCAAGAGCAACCACTTGAGATTTGCTAAATCTCAAGTGGTTACTCTTGATATCTCCACAATCCTTGCTAAATCTTTCCAAGATATTTGTCGAGAGATCGGCGACCCATGTTAGTAAATTCCTGTTGATCGACAGTGAAGGAATCCATACTGTCAGTCATTTATTATTATTATTATTATTAGCGGCATTTATTCTCGGCTTCCAAGGATGCCCTCTCGTCATTTCCCCACCCTGCATAAATTGAAAAATTCCATCAGTTGAAATCCTGTATGACCCCTTCAGAAGTTTGTAAGTCTCTATCATATCACTCCTCTTTCTTCTATTTGGTAGTGTCTGCAGTCTGGAAATTCTCAATCTGTCTTCATAATCAGTATTCCACAATCCTGATATCATTTCTAACACACTCTCCTTTGTACTTTCTCTAATATATCAGAATAACAACGGAAACGAGACCTGCTCACAATAGTCCAAGTGAGGTCTTATCAAGCCCTTTTAAAGAGGCAAAGTTATATCCTTATCTTTACATGTGAACGTTCGTTTCAGCATTGCAATTATCTTTTGAGTTGTGTTTGCAACCTTTGCCACATGGCCCCCTGAACTTAAACTTCCTATCTATTAACAGTCCAAGATTCCTAGCCTCATCAGTGTCTTCTAGCCTAATCCCACCAACATAATACTACACCAATATAATACCAATATAATACTACATTGGATATCTAATCATGCCGAAGTGAATGACTTTACCTTTACTGAACTGACACCCATTTTTCCATGCCCACAATTCCAGCCTATTCAAATCATTCTGCAAAGACTGCATATCAGCAGCATTCCTGATTACCCTACCTATCTTTGCATCATCAGAAAATAACTGTATGTCGCTTGTCAAATCCTTCCCAATATCATTAATGTACAGATTGAATAACAGCGGATCAAGCACTGATCCTTGCGGTATACCACTTGTTATTTTTATTTTATTTATTTTACTTTTTTATTAATCTTTGTACTGGTTATGGGCAGTACTACCCTTACATCACTTGATATAGGCCTTTACAAGTGTTTTACCCTATGCCTGTTCTAGTTATCATTGTAGTCATTCTCTGGTGGCAACGCCATGCCACCAGAGAATGACTGATCAGATCCCCCGTATACCACTTTTTGTTATATGTCAGTCAGCCATCCTCTTATCCATGCTAATATTCTATACTCGAAACCTATATTCTCCAATTTATGCAACAGTCTACCACGCTGTATTCTGTCAAAAGCCTTAGCAAAACCCAAAAGTATCAATGGTGTATCCTTCCCCCCCCCCCTTGTCTAGTTCAATGGTAACATTGTTATAGAATGTGAGCAAGTTGCTAAAACATGACCTTCCTTTTGTAAACCCATGTTGTTCATTGCTAAGTAGAGATTCACTCTCAACCCATTTCTGAATGCAACCCCTAACCAATTTTTCCAAAATCTTCACAACCTGAAGATTTTGGTATCCTGAGATACTAATTGGTCGATAGTTGAATACATCTGTCTTTGCACCCTTGAGCAACGGTATTACCATACATTCCAGATGGTTATTAAATGAGAGTCTTCAAGATAGCATAGGAATTGGTGTTGGTTTTTTTTTTTACATTACGTTAGAAAGAGCTAAAGAATGTACTATAGGTTTGCAAAAAAATAAAGAAAAGAAGATTAGCAGGGACACTAGCGATAAACCATATTCTGTAAACCAACGGCAGCTACGTAAACACAAAACTACATTGTTATTTGAATTAGGATTCTAAATCTTTACTGGTTTAGACAAATATGACAACTCGGCTGTCTCTCAGCCTTTTCGTAATGTATATTCTGTTTGAAAGAACGTTTTAATGGCATTCACGAATTAAAGGAAGCATTACGTATGTGGCTTGTCATCAGCCGATTTTCCCCCTGCATGTATAACTAAAACCTGCATACCTTTGGACCAAATTGAAGAAAGATCCCTTGTATACTTACTGTGCTATCGTTAAACTAATTTCATTAAATACACTCTAGATACTTTCTGACTTAGTCTCAGTTATGATAATTGCAGCAGGAAAGATTCTTGCTGCTCCTTTTGTCAAGCATAGACTTCGCAAATGTTAGTAAAAATTTCTTTTATGAGGTCTATTCTCGATAAAAGGAGCGAAATCATAAAATGAATGAAATTAAAGAATGAAATGTAGAATGAAATAAAGAGAAAAAATAGAATGAAATAATGAAATAAAGAATAAATAATGAAATACCCTTTAAGACATGCATACCAAATTTAAAATAATAAAAAAACAACAGTCTAATTATAGAATATAAATACAGTCCAGGATTAAACTTCCGGAAAGAAAGGAAAAAAAGATTCCTTTGCAAATCAATTTATTGTAAAAATCAGCTTAAAACTTTAGCATAGAAAATAATCAAAACATGATAATAAATATCCATTAAGAAAATCAATATATTCGCCAATCATTAAATAGTTCATATATCAGGTCACTGAAATCTATAATCAATATTATGGATATCACTGGCCTGATAGCCTGTTTTCGACAACCCTTTATAATCGAGGACCAGTCAAAAACTCCAAAATATTGCTACAGCGCAATGTTTGATAGTGTTTTTCATGTGCGAACCCTTGTACAGTAAAATGAATATTTGGAACTTATTTCAAACGTCTGCATTTTTGTGAGCTCACAGTCACTTTCGAAAAGAAGCGTTTACGGTTTCAACAATATTCTTTACCTGCTTGATATTAAATAATAATGGATTATTATTATTACCAAAATTAAGTGGATATTGAATCCAACATTATTTCATCGCCGAATCAAGCGTTTCATGCCGAATATAGAGACTATAAAAGTTTCGGCGGATACAAGCGTTGGCGTACGCTTGTATCCGCCGAAACTTTTATAGTCTCTATATTCGGCATGAAACTCTTGTAGTTTCTCTGAGACTCTTGTAGTTTCTATATTCGGCGATGAAATAATGTTGGATTCAATATCCACTTAATTTTAATAATTTCGCATTGCCGAAGTGAAGCCTCTTGGCTCTCTTTTTCAGTTATTATTACCATTTATTATTATTTATTTTTTATTATTTTTTAATGGATAGAATCTCTGATTCCGATGACTATCTTAGGGAGTTCTGCTATATACTGAGTGAGACCGACTTCACGTTTCTAGTCACATGGCAACTAAAACCATGAATTTAGGAAGCCAAAAACAATACTGCGTAAAAGCATAGTATTTTCTGCAGCTCAGTGCACGGTCCAATTTGACACTCAATTACACGCATGCGTAACATTAGGATGATAATTTACTATTCGTATAGACTATTAAAACTCGATAGCCACAATAAATCAGCTGCATCCATAAATTAGAAAAATACTTTAAAATATTTAGTATTTTTTAAAATATTAAAAATGCTTAAAATATCGAATACCATTTAACTTCGGAGGGAGAAAATCATCTAATGCCTTTTATTCCCAAATAAAATGTGGGCAAGGCTGTCTCCTGTGTAACGTTTGGAGACTGATGAGGTTCAATCTCCACCGTTAGCCAATCAGAGATGTCGGCCCAAGACTATCACTAATTTTACATAGCATCCGGTGAAGAAAGGCAGATGAGAAGTGCCGCCTTCTCGTGGTCCCAAATCCTAACACTATGTTTACTGTCTAAAAATAGCATGGATTCTGCGGTCGATTTTCTTGAGTTCATGGGACGAAAAAGGTTCCGCTAGTGAGTGACGAAAATATAACTTACGTCGTTCTTTCTTCGGGCCGTCTAGCACAGTTAATGGCACACATCACTTCCACTAAGTTACACAAGTGCTTCTATTCAATTTATTTATTATTTTTTTATTAGACCCATTCAACGTTGTCTTAATGGGAAAAACATAACGTTAAGAAACTCCTAATTAGGTTAATCAGAAATAACAAATCAACAGAGTAGTTATACAGAGAAACTAATGACACCCATAAAGCTAAAATATAACATAAAGGCGTAAACACTTACTCATTCAACTTTACTACAACTCCAGAAGTTACAGCTTCATTTATCGTATGTTTAGTAAACTGCGATAGGCACTGTTGAACTCGAGTAAAAGCATCGTTTCCGAAGCAGAATTTTTCGATACCTCCTCCACCTAAATAAGTTAATAAAATCTGATTGACCATCAAACTGAAGATCTTTTAACTAAAAAATGAAATAAAATAATACAAAATATATCCATGCTAAATCCGTGTAACAGGCAGTGCTAATTTTAAAGAAACGTATCACCTAACAATATGGTCACTGGGCTATATTCTGTTGGTCTACTTTCAATTTCAACTTCTTAAAATCAGAGTAATGCAATAGCGTATGCTAGATTATTATTTGACAGCGCCTCTGTAGCGCAATTGGAAGAACAGCAAAATATTGCGCCGTTCGATTAAAAAAGACCTGTTTTTGATTCGCCTCATGTCGGGAAGAGGTGAGTTAGCCATCAACTGAAAGGAGGGGTTAGCAGGGTTTTTTCTTCTGGAAACTCGGGTTTTTCATCCCACTTGCAAATCCGCGATGAGAACACACGCAGTTTACAAACAAAAAATACTGTTGATGGTGATTTGCGGTAGATGGTATTGACGGTAATGTCATCTATATTTCAAGACTAAAGATGAGTCTTGAGATGTGTGTAGCGGAGTAGAGCAAAGTGCCCTCCTTCGATGAGCCCTTGAACTCCTTGGAAGTGTCACGTAATAATAATTATTATTATTTTAGAGTACACTTCATAGATGTTTATAATATAGGGTTCTCTTAAGGATGGTGCTTATGCTAGAGAGAAATTAATATCTTGATGTTGTTAATGCCAAAACTGTTTTAACAGTCAAAAGTGATCCGTTGTAATTGGAACAGTATTTTTCCCAGGAATCATTGGCTCTCTCTTGCTGTCCAATACGAGAATGACGAATCGTCACTCTTCAAGTAGTTTTGGATATTTTAAGTTTCTGAAATACTGTGCAATGATGTTGTAACAAAGAAAACAGTGGGTAACAATGATACCGTTGGGTTGGAAAAACATAGGCTCGAACCCTGTATAGGACGCGAAGACATTTTATATGAAGGCTTTTGATCTATAGTTAAATCAGCTAGTTTCATAAGGGACTGGCAAGGTTTCATGAATTCTCGATTTATCAGTCACTCCCGTCATATGTAATTATTTTCTGAACACTATTTGAATCTTGAACTTTAGAAATTAGGCTACTCTTGAGATCCGCTTGTTTTCATGTTGCGACATATCCCCTGGATTTCCTGTCATGTTTGATACAATCAGATGGTCATTTCATTCTACTTTTCTGTATGAATAATAGAGTTAGCGTTTCTCAGCGAATGATAAAAACTTGATAAGTTTGTCTTTAACTCGACGTCAGTTAAAGAAGAATGTTGAAATCGCGTATTATCATCATCATCATCATCAATTTTCTGATACGTACCCTCAAGGGAAGTTCAGGCTACTACGATAGTATTACATGATTAGGTTTACATGAATCATGTTACTATAGGTTGACGAACCTCTCGTGAATGAGTTCTCATTAAAAATAAAAAATATAATATAAAATGCATTTGTTTCATCGGACAGATTTGGACGTGATGAGAAGCCAGCAAATCTGATGACAGTTCCATCAGATTTGCTGGTGGTTCGCTTCTGTCGTGAACATCTCGTTCCACAACCCAAACATGCTCTGTGGGATTGAGATAGCGGACTCCAATCCATTAAGTTAAAGTCACTCGCATGTTCATGTTACCATTCTTGAACGAAGCGCGTCCCATGGCATTGCACATTATCCTGTAAGATGTTTGCATCCCGTGCAGAGTAAGTGGTCGGCATTAATGGGTGCATTTAGTAGATAACAATGTTTAGGTTAGACACTCTAACCTAAACATTGTTAACCTAAAGAATATCAGTTAATATCTTCTCCAGAAAATATACCCCAAATTCGGTGTAGAAGGCAGTCATTTGTCAAACTGCAGGGCGTCTATTGAATTTAACGTATCCACCGTTGACCTGCTGTTTTTGATTATCACATCATATCAGAGAGAGAGAGAGTGTGTGTGTGTGTGTGTTGTACGTAATTATCTTTGCAAGGTAACACAGTTTCAGAGACTCCAACAGGCCAGCTCCATTTGTCCATTCAAAATTACACGTACCAGAACCCCCCCACCCTACCCCAAATACAAAATAAGGCGGTAGTTATGCATTCAGGAAGAGTATTTCTGCTTCAAGCACGTCCGAATAATGTGCGCTCTTGTTTCAACTCTGTACTCTTCCCACGAACTGTTTAGTTGGATGTTCCCTGGTGAATTTCATTTATAATGGAAATGTACGATCTAATATTTTTGTGACGTGTGCGTGTGTGTGTGTGTGTGTGTGTGTTTAGGAGACCTCAGAGTTATGAGCATTAAAAAGAACATTTTTTTTCTTACCTATTGGGAAACGCGTTGTGTTATCTCCTGTTAATAACCCAGAAAACGTACTCATAGCACTGACAGCTGTATCAAAGAGAGATCCAAGGAAGGATGCATTATTAGGCTCGCCACACTGTGGTTGTCCAATCAAGCTTACGCAGTAAGAAGCATTGGCCAAAATACTAGAAAAAAGAATATCAGTTATCAGTTATTTAGAGAGGCAAACCTTTGATTCTATACAAAGATACATCTGCGAGTACGTGAAGAGTAAAAACAAATATTACAATTATTTAGAAGTAAACATTGAAACGTAAGCTGGAAATCGTAAGTTAAAGCTGTATTTGAAAGGATTATTTTAGGTAGAGTTTCATTTAAAAAAAAAAGAATATTAATGTGTGCATGTGTGTGCGCTTGCTTGCGTGAGTGCGTGTGCTGATGGTAGTAGTGTCGTGTAGTTGGAGGATTAAGTTAGGGAAATGGTGAGTTGCAATGGAGTAGTGGGCCCTCTCACGATGAGTCCTTGGAGTCCCTTGAGGTGTCCGTGTGACGTGATAATAATAATTATAATAAAGTTAAAATTATTACACTTCTTCTGTATGTAATATCTTCTGCAGTATGATCGGCATTATAAGTTAATGTCGTAATATTTAGACAACTTTATTATCATTAGTAATATTCAAACGTACTTTATCAAAATATTCATTCCATCCATCTTAATAAATAAGTAAACATCGATCAAAGTGCTACTTCAGCAGAATAGAAAGTTTCAAAAAAAACAAAAAAAACAACAAAGATTGGTGACATGCACCGAAGTGTCAATATATATTTGATGTCTTTCTGTTATACTTCTCAACCACAGCCTTTTCCTTGAGTAGTTAACCAGTTTTTATACGTTCTTTCCAAGCAATTAGTGATGGCCCTCCCTGAAGATGAATGGAGCGATTCTTGCCGAAATTACTGATTTTTAAGTATTAATAAGTATTTTACCAGGGGTGCTCGTTAAGAAAATAACCACTATGTTGTATTAAGTATTTTACTCTTTTTACGTGTTTCTGTAGTATGTTTAAGCCAGCGATTCTTTTAAAAATGAAAGATAATAGACTAATAAAAACGAAATAAGAAATACAAATATGTTCTAATAAGATGATATAGACATTCTAATTACAGAAAAGTAAAATAGATCAAATGGAATGAAAGGAAGCAAATATGTGATTATGCATGTTCACTTACTTTTCTGTACTAAGAAGTTCGCTACTATCACTGGAACTTTCCGCACACTCTTGTACTTTGCGTACCCAGTTATCTATTGTGGCATTATCACAGTATGCAAATGGATCTGAAACGCAGTTAAAAGTGTATTAAGCGTAGAAATAAATGCAAGCAATACATCGACTAATAAATGAAAAGACTATGAATGCAGAAATTAACAAGCAGTATATACTATAAACTGATTACAGTACTTTCATTTGATTTAAACTGTGAAATATCCTTACGTCATGCGTTAGGAAAATCGATCTCAGTAATTCTGAAGAAATATTATCTAAGTTTTACAAAAGAATTACTTTTTCTATAAAATAATTTCGATTAATTCTTTTTTTTTTTTCTTCAGAATTACTGAGATGTAGCATCTATTATTTCGTATTTGAATGAGAAAGGTAATTGTTAGTTACTCATGCGTAGCAGTGAATATCATATTTTCTCAAGGTGGCCAAAACGATACTAGCGTGGGTTGGGTTGGACGAGTGGTGTCCTCGTCCATGTCCTAAGGGCATGGCACCTAGTAACTCTTTGGTTACGTTCTACGTAGTTTTGATATTTCTTTATTAATTTTTAGTTCCGAAAACGAAGCAGTTACTTTCGAAATTAATGAGCGCAAACGTTTTCTGGAGATAACAAAACATTCCTTCTCAAATGGGATGTACAGTGGTCCCGTCGATGTTTTAAATCTTTCATTTTTTTCATCGTACTTCAGGAATAAAAGCACTCAGGATCGGCAATAGGAAAATATATTCATCTTACATGTATTTTTGAATGAATCTAACGTTAACATCGACATACCCTAGGTTTCAGCTTGAGTAATACAATAACTGTACAATAACTCTAAAAAAAAGACATAAATAAATAAATAAAACGAGCATTTAGGTTTTGATTTTACATTTCATGGTAGATGAGACATAAAAATGTTGCGCTTGTGCCAATACGTGGTTTTCATTTAATCCAGAGAAATCGGTTATTGACTCTAGCTTTTAGGTTAATATTATGCCAGGTACAACAATAATCATGATTGTTCTAGACTTCAAGCACGGATATCATATATATTTCTCAGAATGTAGGTTGCGAAATCCTATTGTAGAGTATTTATTACGAATTAAGTAGTATCCTTCTGTGCTATATGAAGTGTTGTTAATGAGCTAATGTCAGCTTCCATTTTGTCTCATGTATTTATCATAGATATATTTACAAAAAACTATGTATATGAGCTAACGTGTTTTATCCCCCTTATAGGGAGATAAAACCTTATCTAAAGCTGTCTATAGCTATAGACAGCTTTAGCCTTATCTAACTTTGGAGACTGAGTTGTCAGTTCAGTCTCCACCGTAGCCAATCAAAGATAGCTGACCCGAAACTATCACTAATTTAAGCTGGAAACAAGAACATCCATCTCGGGGTCCCCAACTCTATCACAACACGTTATTACGATAAAGAGCCAAGAGGCTATTTTTCCGGCGGTGTAAATTAAGTTAAGTGGATAAAAATCCCTCATTATTTTCAAGCCGATATATGAAACTCGGAGATCGAAATCTAAGAGTTTCATGCCGAAGAACTATCGGCGAGTCCAGGCGAAAGTCATCACCTGGTTAGTACAACCTTAACTTAACTTAATTTACGCCCCCAGAAAAATAGCCTCTTGGGTCTTTATCGTAGTAATAATAATATAATAATATATATGAGTACACCGCTCTGGCAATTCGTTAGTAGGGGTATATGTAAGTTCGGTTCACTTAAACCTTGGTATTCCAGATCTACCTACTCAAAAGTTGATGACCTCAAAAAAGGTCGAAACCGGTCTGGGTAGTGACCTCTCCTCATAATGTAAAACAGTAATACATCTCCTAGGAGCTGCGTTTTACATTATGAGAAAATATTAAGGATAGTGAAGGCTCCACCTTTGCAGCGAGTTGCCCTAGTGTTGTACTACCCAGGTGATGACTTTCGCCTGGACTCACCGATAGTTCTTCGGCATGAAACTCTTAGATTTCGATCTCCGAGTTTCGTATACCGGCTTGAAAATAATGAGGGATTTTTATCCCCTTAATTTACAATACGTTATTGTTTGAAAAATGGTGTGGTTTCTACGGTCGATTTTCTTGAATTTACTAGAGACAAAAGAAACCGCTGGCACATGCCAGAGATCGACTAACTCGGGAAACGGTCGAGAAAAGGCTTAGAAGAGTTCCTGTAATGGGCGACTAGAATTAAACTTAAGTCTTTCCAACGACCAGGATTTATATAGCTTAGCAATATATGCAAAAGTGCATAATAGGAAATACAAAAAAAAAAAAAAAAAATGCATCTCTCACCTCACGCACACAGATTAGATGAAACTTACAACTTTATGATGAAAAGATGTAGTGCTTCTATTCAATAAAAATAAACATTATTTTTGAACTAAATTAAGATAACCGTAACTTAATAAAATTAGTTCCTATTAGCATTCGCTTTCTCTCTCTCTCTCTCTCTCTCTCTCTCTCTCTCTCTCTCTCTCTCTCTCTCTCTCTCTCTCCCACTGTAGGTCCTTCAACTAATTAGTCCATATTTTATTATTTTAGAGTCAGAATGTTTTGAATTGTATGTATTCTCTTTGCGCAAGTAACAACAGGAATACAAGTATGTAGCTTATAAACTGCAGAAAGGCAGCGTCTGAAGATGGTACTGAACAAGACGGGATTAAGTAGCACTAAAAGTTTAGTTTCTCGGAAGTTGATTCAGTTAACTCTGAGATATTTCACTACTGTTGATATACTTTTGACATAATTGCTAATATTAAACATTTTAATTTTGTAACTTTAAAATGCCAATACGTGTAACAAATAAGATACAAACCAGGTCGTTCCAGAGTTGTTTCTTCTTCATCATCCACAGAGAATGGCGTAGTTACAGTCACTGCTTGGTGACACACAGTGACTTTTTTAGGACTGTCAATTGACGGTTTTGGTATTGACAGACCCATGAACAAATTAACAATCCTCAATAACGTATTATAAGTGGTTTCAGGACACGACTGAATTGATGAGCGAAAGCACATGTAAGTGTTGTGATTTTGCCTAAAATAACAAAAAAAAAATTATGGTAAGAAATGCATCAGTTATTCATAAAATAATGCTAATATTAAACATTTTAATTTTGTAACTTTAAAATGCCAATACGTGTAACAAATAAGATACAAACCAGGTCGTTCCAGACTTGTTTCTTCTTCATCTTACATAATAATTTGTTGTTATTATGTAAATTTACTTATTAATAAATTGGTTACTGATTAGGAAAAACAATTATTTTTCTTATTTTCTATACACCAGTACTTAAAATTTTCACCGGCCTCCACTGCTATCTACGCTCTGCCCCCCCCCCCCCCAAACAGGCAATGTATTTCATATACCCCCCTTCACTCTCCATGAAAACAAAAAAGAACGAGATCTACTCCATTTTGTTTAACTAAATTTTGAGGGGTTATCCTCTAATCCTCTCTTTCTTTCTCTCCTACAATTGAAAGATCTCTCGAATGTCCCTCAGTTAAATGTAGCCAAAGACCTTAAATATGTCAATCATATCCCTCTCGTCTTCCAGCTCTCAAGCTCTGCAGGCTACATACCCCGAGTCTATCCTCATAACCGACGTTCCACAGTCATGATATTATTTTTACCGGCTTTTGAACATTCTAAAGGTTCTTTATCTCCTCCACACCCCGGTAATCAGACCTCAACTCATACTTTGCAACCTAAATATCAACTTATTATGTGGCAACCTATCAAACGCTTTTGGCAAATTCCAGTAAATTACAGTACACATTTCCCTTAAGTATTCTATTATAAAAGGCGATAACATTACTGAAACAATAGCGCTCCTAAGCAAATTCGAATAACATTATCTTCATATGCCCAAATCGACCAATTTCTCCAAAACCTTAGCAATAACAGAAAGAACAAGAACTGGTTTAAAGTTTCATGGTCCAATTTTATTACTGCCCTTATGTAGTTACACTGTATTACTTCTTCATTTCCATTTCTTAAAGACTTTTTCTGTTGTAGGACTTTCGATGGGTCTTATCAATTCTTTAGCACATTCCCTTAAACTCGTGGCGAAATCTTAATGTTATCAGAACATCAAATCAAATTTCATCTCTTGGGCTAATATTCGCTTTTAGAGAGATAACACAAACGTATCCTGTTCATATTATTCTCAGTCTCCCAAAACCTTCTCCACACAACAACTTTTATTACTTGTAACCTTGTTCAAAATGTAAACTCTCCTAACTTTAGAATACCGTTCCCACGTTTTGAGACAGAGCCTTAAACTTATCATTTCCAGAAGAGGGTAATTTGGTTTATTGGCCTTCTCTTAGAGAATCGTTCCAACCACTATCACATAAACCTTTAGTTCCAGCCTTATAGTTATTAATAGTAATTCCATGGATGCTCTTCACCAGAAATACTATCCATCATTCCTCCGGTTTTTTAAGCCTACAAAAAATGCGAGCAACAGCTAGTTAACATCCGTTTACAATCTGGCTACACATCCACATCTCAGTTGCTGTTGTATTGTTCCCCAAGGACCACAATCTCCAGCTCTTAAAAAAATAAATAAATAAACATAGTCCATGTAGGGCGCTAATGTACTATAATTTTATACACTTTTATGTATGGATAACATAAATTCAATATAAAAATTATATACATGGAATATGCTTTCCATTTCGAATTAATCTACATTACTTGTTTGGTATTATGCATTACATTTTTTAAAGAATTATTTTATCTAAAATCTTTAAAAAGATAAAATTTAAACAAAACAATGTCAGCGTTTGTGTTTGGATCTATTAAATGCAGAAGGTTTATTGTTTACCAAAATTTATAAAACGAGAAACACGAAATTCAAGGAAAACCAAATAAATAAAATGAACGAAAGAAATCTACGATAATCCAGAATGAAAGAAAATATTTAACATTATTTGTTGAATCGTACATTAAATGAAATATTTCATCCTATTAAAACGTCTGTTATATTAAGTAAATTAAATTTAAGATAATCAAAATAAATATTTTATCTTAAATTTAAGTAAAATTCTTTTAAATAAAAGACCACAAATTCTTATTTTATAACTAGATAATGACTAAATAATAAAGAAAAAAATGTACATTTTTCCTACCTGTCCATTGATGCAGCAGCATTGGGTAATGTCTGAACAGTGGAAAGGAACATGAATAATCCAGTCGAACACTTTCGCAATTTGCGGAACGAAATATTATCCGTACAGTTGTGAAGCGATTCCTTATTACTCCCTGAAACAGCATCAGTAGTAATATGTTGAGTGTGACTCCCATTAAAATAAGAATTATTGTCATATCAAAAATGGAAAAGATAACTTCAAAATTTAAAAGACGCATACACAATTTAGAGACAAAAAATATCATTAGTTGACGGTAGATGGCGCAGCGTGTAGAGGGAGGATTAAGTACTCTGTTGACTTTGGGTTTTGTAAAGTAAGTGCCCTCTCGCGACGAGTTCTTGCACTGTTT
Source organism: Typopeltis vanoorti (assembly GCF_054136105.1). NCBI lineage: Eukaryota > Metazoa > Arthropoda > Arachnida > Uropygi > Thelyphonidae > Typopeltis > Typopeltis vanoorti. Next base: position 81,992,226 of record NC_143551.1, on the reverse strand, counting down.
GAAAGCGTTATAATAATAATAACAAACCATAATTTTACTTATAGAAGTTATATTTTGTTTACCATTAATACATTTATTTACTTCGAAGTGCACAATTGTAAGAAAACAAATTTTCCCCAGCAAGTAGTTCTGCTGCCTACAAAAACCACTGCTCTAGAGCAGCACTTCTTCTTTAACATTCATCACTCGCGACCGCTTTTCATCGGAGTAATTTTTACGACCCCATGTATGTAGGTATATAAAGTAGGTATACAAATCAAACATTTATTGATAATAAATCATAAAGAAATTTATTTTAAAACAATTCTTTGATATACATAAAATTTTACCATTTATAATTATAAATGTATAATTTATAATTTATAAATGATATTATATTATAAATATAATATCATTTGTAATTCATAAAGAATTACAAATAATGGCTTCGAATCTGAATTAACTTTTGATCGTTGCCCGTTCAGAAACCTTTTACTGTTTCTGAACCAAATTTTTCGCGATCCCCACATTCGCGACCCACAGTTTAAGAAGCTCTGCTCTAGAGAATACTCAAATTAAGAGTGGAATTATAAATTAGCTTTTAGGATAAAAATTTATTCTTTTGAGAGCGAAGTGGACAAAGATTTATATTAAAACAAACGAAATGGTGGACATTATTGTAATATCTAACGCTAAAGTAATGCATAATTTTATTTAACTGATATCTGACTGCTAATTTAAGTAGTTAAATGCTAGTCTCCGCTTTAATACAAAAATTTATTAGAGGGAACTAGCATGGTTAATGCAAAGCGGCTATAAATCAATCGATAAAATAACTTCAAACTGGTTAGTCATACGATCGTATCGGATTATATCTGAATTCTTAAATATTCTAATAGCAGTTGCTTGTCCTTTATTATTTATTTTCAGTTCTGTTACGATTAGTTATTTAATACCTTGCTTTATTTTATTAATTTGTTACCTTATCATATTTATATTTCATAGGTAAAGTTTTATTTATCTATAAAAATAAAAATAAATAAAAAATAGATATTACTTAGACAAAATCTGTTGTTTTCAGAAATGTTTTGTTGTCTGACAACAACAGATTTTGCTTAGACAACAAATGTTTATAAAATGCGAAAGGGTACACCTGGTGGCATAATATATATTAATAGCAATATTCTCTCTAATTTTTGCCAGTCCATGTGCTCATGAAAAAAAAAAATTGTGCGCAAATTTCCAGTGTTAGATTTATTGTGTGCGATAAACCTGTGCTCACAATAGCGAAAGTTTAGGCACAAACTCTTAATTTGTGGCAATGTCGGCTTTTTCGTTGCAACACGTTTGTTCTACCACTCAAAGTTAAGCGAATATTTGCAGTTATTTTCCACATTGACTTCGACAGTCATTTTTGACGATTTAACTCATTAAAACCACTAATGTAATATTTCTCATATTAATGTTGCTCCTCCCCCTTCTCCGGTCTAGCTATAATATGTAAAATTGCGAGCACTAAATCGGTTACGCGGATTTAAATAATCAAGAATTATTGGATTGGAGACAGAGAAATTACTAAAGAATTTCTCTGACACATACAGCTGAGGGGTACATTGATTAATAGGTAAGAAAACCCAAATTAACCCAAAAATAGATAATGTCTATAGCTAAAATAAACGGTTGTTATCCAGTGGAACCACGTAGTATTCTGACCTTGATTTCTAACATTTTAAAATTCAAATAATACTCACTGCTACTTATTCTACTAAAAAAAAAAAAAAGCTTTACAAATAAAATTAATTTAAATGCTATTTCATTCATTTCTCTCTCTCTCTCTCTCTCTCTCTCCGATTACGTAGTAGGCCAGGGGAAATTAAAAACATCCCTTTATTTGGAACAAATAAATCTATTTGTTCCAAATTCCGTTCTTTTCTGTAAGTTAACAACTGATTTCTAAATAACATGCTTACCACCAGCTGCGTCTATGTACTTGTTGGTAAATATGGTGATATCCTTTATCAGCCTGTCGAAAATAGACCTAAAACCTAGCCATTTGTCATACCGGCAACCTATATCACCAGCCTTTTCGATACAAGAAAGAGCAGAATCCATTATTCTGTAAAGTAATGAAGAAGTTAACAAAAATTACTCATTCTGAATACATGAATGTATATTTATATTGCACTGAAATGCACTTTTTCAATTAAACAACATAACAATTGTCTCTAGATTTAATCAGATAGGAGGTTACATTTTGTCAATAGACAACAAATACTTGAGGTTTTTATAAGAACGTAAACCTTGTATTAGCAAAATCATTTACAATAATACAGAACTTATAAGTCATACTTTCATTTTAAGATACTTCGTTTTACTTTTTATGTTAATGAATTTACTGTTTATTTTACTGTTTATGTTTATGAATTTACTGTTTATTTTACTGTTTATGAATTATGTAGAATTTTAGCCATCCGGAAATTCATTTAATCCGTCTTAATAATTTAAAGTTATTCCGCAAACAACTAAGAACATGAATAATAGAAAAAATTTATCTTACACATCCACATTGTCAACAACTTTGTCAGCTTTGATTGCTTGAAGCTGTTTCTTAAATTCTTCTTCCACGGCCGTAATCCATTGTAGAGTTACAGAATTCGTACAAGGGTCTCTTTTTGAGTACTTCTCTGCAGTTGCTATTTCATTTTCTGAAAGGAAAGTAGATACTGAAGATGTTTAATGATGTACAGGTAAGTAAACAGAAACTTCAGAGACATGTTCTGTGTGGATAGAAAGTCAAACCGCAGAAGTTAGCTTTATCACTAAACACCATATAAAACCAGTGAAATGTGGCAGTTGCATCCGTTAAACTACTTATCCAATAAAATAAAAAGAATTTAAATTTAAAAAAAATATATAAATTCCCCTCAGAACTTGATCAAAGTGAATTTCCCTCGAGCCCGTTTTGTCTGTTTCCATGCAATCAATTACTGGAAGCAGACTTGACAGAAATTCTAGACATAAACGAATCAATGCTAGCAGGAGACTTGAACGCTAAGCACGTACCCTGGAGCAACAGAACTACAAACCGAATTGGTAAAACCCTCAATGACTTTGCTGCCACCAGGAGCACAATGATCATAGAACCTCCAAAAGCAATGTGGCAGGACTTCCTGAAGTCCTTGATATAGCGATACTACAAAATATCGCACATCAGTAGTATGCGATGTTGACCTCAGCTCTGACCACAACCCAGTATTACTCTATTTCTCCAACTGGGCATACAACATGAAAATATACCAGATCGGGTTCCAACTGTCAACGAGACAAAACTAACGATCCCTCTACACGAATCTATTGATCCAGTTACTACCATCGACTCAAAAAACGCCGATCCAATATTGAGCTTAAAAAAACAGATAACAATGTATTAAAAGTTGCAACCGCGAATTTGCCGCGCACAAACTCCGACCGACCTCCGGATGAGATTAAAAGCTGATCCTTGAAAAGAACATAGTCAGGTGGCAATCCCACAGAATGCTGGCTCCAGAATACGAAAACACACTCAATATGCGTTTAAAAACTATCAACAGTGGAATACAAAACTGCGGTCCTTAAACACAGATGACCAGACGCTATCGAACGTGATCAAAGTTCTATGCACAAACCGTAAATCTCTCCCACCAATTCATTGTGACCGTGGTCTGCTTTACAGTGACGTAGAAAAAACTGAAGCTTTTGCCGACAGCCTAGAGAAACGGTGTAATTCAAATTACACTCATGCGGAGCTAGACATCTTCACGTCTTCAGGAAAGTACACTCCTAGGTACGCTGTACACAAAAACGCATAGAGTAGATAAATCCATTCAACCTACATCACCTGCTGAAGTACGTGAAATCATCACCAAACTTAAGAATAGGAAAGCACCAAGTCCAGTTGGATTTCTAACAAAATCATTGAATGCCTGTCATTTAAAGCCGTAATGCACATTGTTTCTATTATTAATGCAATATTAAGATATGACTATTTTGTCTTCTATATATAGCTTAAAAGCAATGAGAGGAAAGAAATTAAAATAAACAAAAAAACTTACTATCTGCCTCTGTTGTAGGCTCTTCGTAACAAACGGTCCATCCGGATACTTCTGTAAAAAGATAACTGTTATTATTTTCTTAACTATAATAAAGTGTTGATAAGCGTTCGTTATGTTTATTAAATTTTTGCTTTCCAGATTATATTTCGCTTTCTTTGATCGCAAATTTATTCATGCAATTTTCTTTCTTAAAAACGACTCTGAGATAAATTAACATGAAAACCATTAATTAAAGAAACCATGTTATAGGTTGATGTTTAGGGCCTCCCTCGATGAGTCTAAGGACTCCTTGGATTTGCCAGTAATAATAATAATAATAATAATAATAATAATAATAATAATAATAATAATAATAATAATTTGTTATCTTTAATTATAACAGTTGTTGTCCGACAGGGGCGCTGTATATCAAATAATAAATTCCCTCATGAATCAGAGCTACTTGTTTTTAAACTCATCACAGCCATGAGAAAATTAGAATAAAAGTGAAAGAAACCTGAATGACAATGCAGTCATTGTCATTCAGGTTTCTGAACAATGTCTCTGCTAGAAGACATTGTTCAGAAACTGCTCTACTCTCATTAATAGCATGTGAGAACTTGTGTGACTCATTCAACTAGCTGTGTTTTTTGTAGTACCCTTATTAAGTTTGTCTGGCGTTTCCAAAAGATATTTAACTTTCCAATCCTTTATGTTAAAATTTGATCTGGTGAATGGATAACTAGATTTCAATGCCCACTTTAGCTGGTGAAAAAATACTTCAAAATACTTATTAAGTCTTGAAACATTAATGATATCTCAGAACATCAACCCACAAAATTTACAGTGATGTTAATATTTTTTTTAATTACGTTTATCTTCATCTGATGCAAGGAACATCGCGACATCTAGTGAACGAAATTCTTTTTCGCCAGTAACTACTTCGTACCAAAATCAACAACATAACACGTTCTTCTCCAGTAATTGTAACTGTTCTTTTCCGATAACTTCATACAGTGCTCTCGGCAGGAACGGATCTCCACCTATAACGTTATGCAATATTCTCCACTGTAACAGCCCTTCACCTATAACTTCCTGCAATGTTCTTCTCGAGTAACTCTTCTTCACCAATAACTTCATGCATGATCTTCACCGATAACTTCATAAAATGTTCTTCGCTGGTAACACTCATCACGTATAACTTTATGCATTTCTTCGCTGGTAACGGCTCTTCACATATATTTCATACAATGTTTCTCTCTAGTGACCGTTCTTCATTGATAACTTTATCATATAGTGTTTTTCATAAGCCGGCCTGGTTGGCCCAGTGGTTAGCGCATCCGCTCTCCAGTCAAAAGGCTGCAGGCTCGAGTCCCGCCGTGGGACAATACTATTTAAACTAACATTGGTGAGTCTGTGATCTCTGTTTCAGTTTTTCGTCTATTCTAGCATTACATGAAAAAGCTGGATCGATCCCTATACTTTACCCCATTGCAACTAATCATGTCGTACTACATGACACAGTTCTTTCACTCGCTTGCCATATTACTTCTCTATATTAATAACCTCCTTTACGTGACTGCTAAAACCGGAATACCCCTTTGTTTGAAAGATAAGGTTATCAGATATTTTTATATTTACTCATTTTCTGTTTACCCAACAGAAATGGGTAAACCTTCTCATATAGTGGTTTCCTTCTATAAACTGATCCCCTCTATAATCTATAGAGGGAGCAGAGGTTTGCTTCAAAAAACTACAAAACCTGCTTGATAGCACACATTGAATTATCAGAGGAGATAATTGTCTTAGCTTTAGTTGCATCATTGTGATCCCTAAACAAAAACAACCAACCGACTGCAGATCTATTCCACAAATGTACACATAATTGTCACAAACGTTTCTTTTTGAAATTTCTTTTCCTTCTTTATTAGGGACGAATTGCATTGTAATACAAAAATAAGAAAAACTGATTTATTTCTTTGAGACAATGAGGATTTCAACTTTTGTTTGGCTGCCAGTGTAATGAAACTAAGTCCATTGAATAGAGAAACAGCAAAAACACTCTTAGTTATATTTTCTTGTTACTCTACCTGTGATCAACTATTGACGTTTAACCAATCACAAATCCACACTGAGAATGAAATTTGTTCTCATATTTGGCGTTTTCTTATTCCTAAAAGTTCCTTACAGATCCTTTAACAGGTGTCGAAGAATTAAATTCAGTTGACTAATGACTCATCTCTCACTAATCCATTCTTTTACAGAAACGTTCATTTCCTTTTGTGTCAATTTTCTACTGATATTTCATGACATTTCCAGAATTCTTCCGCTTTATGCTAAATCTGTTAAAAGATCTTTCACCTTTACAGTTTTTCCTATTTTTATATAATCTATAAGTTATCAAATCGAATGTAAGAAATATTTTGTTTTCATTTACATATTTCTCCCTTACAGTTATAAGTTGAAACACGTCTTGTGTTCGGAATCGCCATTAAAAAAGCAACTATATATGTGAATGTTGATTCCGAGAAACCTTTATCCGTAGTTGCATATAGTACATATTATATTCGAGATGTACTACAATTCCATCAACTTGGTTTCTTCTTCCTTCTTTTTTTTTTCTCCCTTTTTCCTTCTTATACCTTGCGGTTTCGAGGATCTTTCTATTCATTTAACTGTAACCGTTATACGAGGATAAGACGGTTGGTCCTATGCATCCCAGTGTATCCTATGTCTGTAGAAGTGTTGAGTTCTCAAGGCCAGTTTGCCTGCTTGTTGGATGAAAATCCACAGATAAACTGGGAAGAAAAACCCTGCAGTCCACGCCAAAGACGGGCTAACTTGACTATGTCTGAGAAAAGATCCTACGCTCCTCACGTCAGCGACGGGAATCGAACCCAGGACATTCCTTTCACAGGCATAACCGCGCGGACTCAACTTGGCTTCATTGATTATATTTTATGTAATTGGCCATCAATCACTAAAAGTATTCCTTAAATACTATACCTTTGCAGCTCTGCAAAAAGAACAACAATAAATGATCTCTTTCTTAACGATTATAGTTTCTCTAACTTCTTTATAAAAAATGATATATTAAAATTAAAATTTCCATTAAATACTCTGATCAACAAGGTTTAAAAAATCACATTCAAGTTTATAGCAGTTTGTGAATTTCATTGTTCTAGTTACGGTCAATAACTAGAGCAACGAACACAAGAGAGAGAGAGAGAGAGTACTCTCGTGTAAATGAGAACTACTCTCTCATGTGCACGAGAGAGTATCTCCTACACTCCTCCAGTTCATGATGAGAACAAATGCACAGTGAATAATTAGATGCACTTTATGTTGAACATTTGTTCAGCATAAAGTGCATCTATTCGAAAGTTGTTCAATAACAATAATAACATAGTCTGTCTTAAATATCCGTCAGGTACCATTTTAAATAACTGTGACATGAGAAAATATTTTTAACCATTTGAATGAAAATATATTATGAACATTACCTTCTTCGGGAGAGCCAAAAGGAATATTCAAGGGCTCTCCAAGAATGTAACCAAGCAGACCTGTTATTGTGTTCTGTGCTTTGGGAGAGCAAGACTTGAAGGTGTCTGTGAGACAAGCGGAAACGTCATCAGTAGATGCCCTTTAGTAGAAAATTAATAATATTAGCATATGTAAGTTACTTAATTTTTCCAACTTCTCAAATATTTATATATTCCTTTTTATTATGCTTACAACCATTTTACAAATTAATTGGGTCTGCCATATTCAGAACGAATTATTTCAACTTGCATATGCTGGTAACTAAATAATTAATTTTCAGAAAACATAAAAGGTTTAGACGGTTTGAAATATCTCTAACTAAACCTGATTAAAGCTTTTATAGAATCTAAGCAAAGAAACGTACACTGGTTAACCGTACCTGCTGAAAATATTGATTAGCTTGCATACTATATAGAAAAAAAAATTTAGTTCTTTGTTAGTAAAAAAATCTGACCATTTATTATAGTTAATAAGAAAGCTTGAAAAATGGAAAATGCAGGTGTGAAAAATGGAAAATGCAGTCTTTCTCATGATTTTGTTATCCATTCAGCAAATAGCTTATTTTCATACACAATCCTTAACTCTTTTTCATGCTATTATCCTTAAATCACACATTGGAAGGGCGTAGGGAATCTTGAATAATTAGCATTTTTGAGGGGTTAGGTGATATTTAAAGTATCATTTAACAAAGAATGCAAAGCGCGCACGCGCGCGTGTGTGTGTTTGCGCCCGCGTACGTGCAGGTGTGTGTGCGTTTGTATCATCCTTTTGTAATCCTTCATACAATGTTCATTATATAATCCTTAAGGATTAAAACAGATATTTATGCCAGACATATTGACAACGAATTGTCCTCTTTTCCTAATCTCTGATAATTTGTAAACTTTTATGTAATTTGTACATGAAAATTCATAAATGTCCTGAGATATGGAAGTAAAGAATATTTCACAATTTTACTATTGAACCTCCATATCATTAATAACATGAAATAAATTAATAAATTCAAAATTGATACTTATTATTATTATTATTATCATTATATAAACAATTTTGAGTACTAAGGACATACTACAGGGTGTCCCAAAATTCACGCAAGAAGTAATTTTGATAGAAAACACAGGTTTCTAATTAAAAATTGTAATTTCTTATTGATTCATAAAGTATACAGTATAGGGTTATGCATGGAAGAGCATATCGGGTAAATGGCCTCCATGGCTTTGCTGGCACATACGCACTCTTTTGTCAAAATTTTCCATGACCGTTTTGCATAAATGTGGCTGAATTTCGTTGATACAGCGTTCAATTTCCTCCTTCAAGGCGTGGGTGGTCGTGGGCTTGTTGGCATAAACCTTAGACTTCAAAAAACCCCAAAGAAAAAAGTCCTACGGCGTTAAGTCACATGATCTGGGCGGCCAATTCTGATCACCAAAACGGGAAATTACACGACCAGGAAATGACTCATGCCGTAATTGAATTGTTTCTCGGGCTGTATGGCATGTGGCATCGTCTTGTTGAAACCACATGCCGTCCACATCCATATCTTGCAATTTAGGCACAAAAAACTGGATTATCATGTCGCGATAGCGAGCACCATTAACTGTTATTGCCTTACCAGTCGCATTTTCGAAGAAGACTGGACCGATGATGCCTCCAGTCCAAAATCTGCACCAAACAGTGACACTTGTGGATGCATTTGTTTCTCAACAATTACTCGTGGATTTTCTGAACCCTAAATGCGACAATTTTGTCGATTAATGAAGCCATCAAGATGAAAATGAGCCTCATCGCTGAAGATGATTTTGTTAGAAAAATAAGCATCCACTTGTTGTTGTTTCATAATCCATTCAACGAACTCTCTTCGTTGTGTGTGGTCAGTAGGCTTCAGTTCTTGAGTCAGCTGAACTTTGTAAGCATAAAGATGCAAATCTTTCATGAGAATACGCTGTAGAGAGCTTCTCGAAATGCCCAATTCAAGACCACGGTGCCGAATTGATGTTCCTGGACTCTCAGCAACACTCTCACGAACTGCTTCGATGTTTTCTGTTGAACGACTTGTTGAAGGACGGCCAGAGTGTATAAGATAACTAATTGATCCAGTTTCCTTGAATTTTTTAATTAATCTTTTCACAGTTGATGAAGTTAAATCACTATTCCGGCCATATTTGTGATGTCGGAAGTCTTGCTGTCGATAAACACATGGGAACGAAAATTTCAGCGGAGTGGACAAATGGTAAAATCAGCCATCTTGGAGAATCTCGCAAACAACAGTTATGTCATTAAAAAAAAAAAAAAAAAAAGATTTACGATCATAAGGAGAGTGCAGCGCACAAAGCGTGCCAAAAAAAAAAATAATAAAATCTGAAGCAAAAAACGAAACATTAGAGAATGTTTTCCTAAATACTTTGTCTCATAATAAAGACTTTTCCTGAGACTTTTTGTCTCAGGAAAAGTGCTTCGAACCGCTTAGAATGTTGCGAGGAGAAATCAATAATTTAACAACTTTGAAGACGAAATAAACTTACAGGATCTTAATGGCCTAGGCATGGGATATATTCTTCATTGTGCAAATGCTTGCCTTAACATTGTGAGCCATATCGCAAATTATCGATGAATCGACAACTGTGATTAACACAACAACATTGATTGTTATTGTTCGTGTAGTTCATCCTGAACTTTCGGCTCCTGTGAGTCTTTTCCTAGATTTGATTGAATTATCAGATATAACTGTAGAGGAATTCTAAATCTTTAATTAGTCATCTTGAGTGTTTAGGATTACCTGAAGCTTACTTAAGGGAGTATTTATTGTCTGTAACTTGTGATGGTGCAGCCATGTTGTTTGGTGTGCGTAATGGTGTAAGAAGGCTAATGCAAGAGAAGTTTCCTAGTGTTATTTTCTGGCATTGTGCAAGCCATCTCTTTGAATTGTCTGTTAGTGACACAGTTGAACAATGTGCCAGGAGTGAAATGCTTTAAGAGTTTCATGGACAAACTTTATGTGACTTATCATGCTTCACCTAAGAATGCTAGGGAACTACAGGAATGTACAGCGACTCGAGAACTTCAACTTTTTAAAATTGGCAGAATTTTAAGCACTCGTTGGGTGGCATGTAGCTTTCGCATTGTTTCTGCAGTGTGGCAAGACTTTAACCCCCTCGTCTAACACTTTCTGGAGACAAAAGAAGACAGAAGAAGAGGCAAAACAGATCGCTTTCTTTGTGAGTGCCTTTTATGAAATATAAAGTCATGCGAGTTTGTTCTTGATTTGTGCCTTATGTGTGATGCTCTCCAAGAACTTAGTGAACTAAGTCTAATAAGTCTAGATTTACGAGAGAGAAATATTGACTTGTGCAAAGCAGACAGAAAGATAAAGAATACAGTTCGATTCTTTGAAGAAAGAATTGAAAATCCTGGTCCGTACTACAGTATTTCTCTTCAAAGTCAGAAGAACATGAAGTTCAAAGGGATTGAGCTCCACAAAAATGAAAGACGCAGTCCTGCAATAAGTTCATCTGCTTTCTATAAAAGTCTGAAAGAAGCTCTTGGAAAGCATCTACTTGAAGGAAATGATGCTGATTTGCCTGAATGTGCTAAGATTTTAGATTCCAAGTATTGGCCAGAAAAATCATGGGAAGCATCTGACATTTGGTGAAGCCGAAATTAAAAGCTTAGCACGCAAATTTTGCTTAAACGAAAGAGAAGTAGTTCGTGATTTCTGTGATTATATTCAAGAAAATAAAGTCCCGGACATAGTACATCATCTAAAGCACACTGTGAGCACAATTGCAATATCTTCCAGTGAATGTGTAAAGGGTTTCTCTCAGATGAATCTTACAGTAACTTCATCTAGGTAATCCGTGCTTGTATGGACAACTTCTGCACTGATGTTCATCAGGATAGTAGGACCTCCTCTCACTCAGTTCAACCCTAGCAAATACGTGGACTCATGGCTGCTCCGAGGTCGTCATTCTGCAGTTGATACCAAAAGCAAGAAGCGATTTGAGTATACGAGGGTATATTGAAGGATATGTTGAAAGTGTGAAAGTTGCTGTAATAACATCTTCATGGTGAATACCGGCACCTTTTTTTCCAAAAAAAAAGCACTGTATATACATATATACTTAGTTATTCATTATATCCAAAAAATCTATATAATCTTCATTGCTAATATTAGAACAATATGTGTTGTAAATACATAATATATGAGCAAAAATATTTAAAAAATTAAGTGAAATCAAATGTAAAAAGTGCGGAACTTTGTAAGATAATATGTTGGAATGTCATTCAAGATGATTATTGAATATACATACATATTTTAGAGATCAATAAAAAGTATTATTATTATTATTATTATTATTATTAGTAGTAGTAGTAGTAGTAGTAGTAGTAGTAGTAGTAGTAGTAGTAGTAAAGTGAACTTAATGATTATTTCTTACTCTCCACTGCTATTCTTTGTAATAGCGAAATACTCGAAGACTTTCTCAGCACAGTGGTCACTTGAAGATGCTGCCAATTCATCTAGGCAAGCTGATACGGGCTCTTTTTCACCTAAATTAAAAAGAAAATGTTGTCAATTACAGCAGAAGCATCTGTGTCTCTAAGACCAGTGTATTGTCTCTCAGTTATTTGTATTCTTCTGACTGGATTATCCACATCTAACTCATTTTCGGTTGAAACCTCTAAAAAAGATTTCGCGTCCCAGACGCTATTTGAATCCTGGGCTTTTCAAAAGTAAAATAAGAACAATAGTACTTGAAATAGTTAAAGAAATATCCGATCTCATCCTCCCGCTTTCGTGTTATGCTCAATGTATGTGATGGCTAAGTAACTTGTTTTCTTATTAACCTGCTCAGTCGGTTAATATCCTAAACCTTATGTGTTCTTGTGGCCGGTTTGTATGTTTGAAGAATCAAATAGGATTTATCCCCCTATGAGAACAGCTAACTCACCTTTAGTTGAAAAGCATCGTTAAAGGTTTATCGCATTCTAGACGGGATTCGAACCAAAGTCTTTCCAATGAAATGACCTCCTCGATACCGAACTGAGCTACAGAGGTTCTAAAGAAATACATCATTTTTAAAAATGTAAAAATTTAAAATTGAACAGTCAACACACATGCAAAAAAAAAATAAATAATAATAAACCTCAAAACAGAAAAGCCTACTGCTTGCATATTTTTCAAGCTTACAAATACATTTCCTATTTTTGTATGTGTGTGACCTCAACTCACGAAGTTGTAAACCAATAAATTTTATCAATCACGATCTACCAATTAATCAGAAACCGGGTGCGTCCCAAGGTGACGGATCGGGGAACAGCCTTCAGATATGGAGGCTAGCTGCGATATAAGCAGAGAAATCTGGCAAATAAGCAGCCGTGGACCAACAGCGACTGAGCTATCAGGGCGTGGGGGAGCAGAAGTGGCAACTCTGTCTCACTTAAAACCTCACAAAGCCCAATGACAACTCGGTGACATGGCGAGTAGTGCCGCCATTCAATAAGTACCTGATGGGGGTCACTGCCCCTGACACTGGGAAGCAGCATTGTCAGTACTGACACAAGGTTGAAGCCAAATATTGACGGAAAAGCTTGTGATCAGAGATTTGCAGATGGCAATATGATTATATTGTGTACGTCTGTAATACTGCGGAGCAGAAAGCAAACGGAGAAACTACTGCTCTACCTTATCTCCAGATAAGGTAGAGCAGTAGTTCTGGCGTCCCTTAAATGGGACAGGGGTGCGAAGAATCTCCGGGCTCAAAATGGTGTCCACTTTTAAAATTGCAACTTGGAATGTCAGAACTCTGTATGAAGCTGGCAAATTAAGAAATGCCACAAGAGAAATGAAGAGGCTGGGCATCCGGATTTTGGGAATTTGCGAGACAAGATGGCCAGGATCTGGAAAGTGTCAACAAGATAATACAACAATGTATTACTCTGGGAATGATGAGAACAAACATCGACATGGTGTAGCTGTAATAGTAGATGAAGAAATCAATAAATCAGTACTAAATTGGATTCCATTTTCTGAAAGGATCATGCTGTTACAACTTAAGGGAAACCCCGTTAACATAAATATCATCTAAGCTTATGCACCCACAGCTGACAAAAGTGAAGAAGATGTTGAAGAGTTTTATGAACACCTAAAAGAGATTAAAAACCTAACAAACAAACATGATATAAACATAGTGATGGGTGACTTCAATGCAAAAGTAGGAAGAAGGGGTGATGGAGAAATTGTTGGCGAACATGGCTTAGGCACCAGAAATGACAAAGGAGATCGCCTAGTCCAGTTCTGTCAGGAAGAAGATCTAGCAAAAGCAAATACCTGGTTTAAACTTCCACCCAGAAGATTGTACACTTGGAAATCGCCTCAAGATAAACAACATAACATTGTCAGAAATCAAATTGATTATATACTGATAAATAAAAGATTCCACAGTAGTATAAAGAGTGCAAAGACTTATCCTGGAGCAGATATCTAATCAGACCACAATCCCATAGTTTCAGAAGTACGTCTTAGATTAAAATCAGCTAAAAAATCACAAAAGAAGAAAAATAAAATTGATGTAGAAAAACTGAAAGACCCGAACATAAATAAAAGTGCCAAGACACAGCTTAACCTGCGATTACAACAGATTAACATAGAAGAAAATAAAAGTGTGGAATCTCTTTGGAATAGCTTAAAGAATGCCATCGTAACAACAAGTATTGAAGAAGTACGTTATGTGAATAATATAAAACAACAGGAATGGATGACAGATGAGATTCTTTCTCTTATTGATACAAGAAGAATGTACAAAAACAAAGACCTAGCCAGGTATACAGAAATACATAACATCATCAAGAAAAAAATAAAAGAAGCCAAGGAAAATTGGATGAAAAATTTATGTACTGAAATTGAACTGCTTCAGAAGAAACATGATAATTTCAATCTGTATAAGAAAATCAACGAAATTTCCAGAAAACTGAGGAAAAAGCAAATAGTGTCTCTAAGAGACGAAAATGGAAAAATAGTTCTAGAAGAAGAGAATAAAGCACAGATTTGGATAAAATATGTAACAGAACTTTTCAATGATACTAGACAGAAGCCTATAAATATAAAAGATAACATTCAAGGACAGCAATCATGAAATGCGAAATAGAGAATGCTATACGAACAAGTAAAACAGGAAAAGCCAGTGGACCAGATGGTGTGCAAACAGAATTTTTAAAATTAATAGAATCAGATAACATCAAACTTCTTGAAAAACTATTTAATGAAATATATGAAAGTGATGAATTTCCATCGGATTGGCTCAAATCTACATTTATCACTATCCCAAAGAAACCCAAAGCGAATTCCTGTGGTGACTTCCGACTTATTAGTCTAATGAGCCAAAAATATTTTGGCTTTTCAAAAATATTTTTGAAAGTAATTCAGAATCGTATTTATAGAAAAAGTGAAGAAACTCTAAGTGAAACACAATTTGGCTTTCGGAATGATTTTGGTACTAGAGAGGCCCTTTTCTGTACCCAAATATTGATACAAAAATGCATAGAAAAACAGAAATCTGTCTCTATGTGTTTCATAGATTTCGAAAAAGCATTTGACAAAGTCAGACACACTAACTTGATAGAAGTCCTTCAACAAATAAGGCTAGACGAACAAGACATAAGACTAATAACAAATCTGTATTGGAATCAGTCAGCTACCGTTCAATTAGACAACATTACCACCAGTGATATTAACATCAAAAGAGGAGTGAGACAAGGATGTGTGCTCTCACCACTCCTGTTCAACATATACGCAGAGGTAATCTTTAAAAAAGCATTGGAAGAATGTCCAAAGGGAATCACAATAAATGGAAAGATTGTTAACAACCTACGATATGCAGATGACACCGTGCTAATTCCAGATAACATTATGGATCTCCAAAAACTCATTGACAGAGTATACATAGAAAGCCAAAG
This sequence comes from Typopeltis vanoorti, assembly GCF_054136105.1. Taxonomy (NCBI): domain Eukaryota; kingdom Metazoa; phylum Arthropoda; class Arachnida; order Uropygi; family Thelyphonidae; genus Typopeltis; species Typopeltis vanoorti. The sequence goes on along the minus strand of NC_143551.1, from coordinate 81,976,684 downwards.
AATGGGAATAAATATAAACATCAACAAGACAAAATACATGCTCATCAGCAAACAACCAGCCTCATCAATGAAACTGACACTCAATGGGAAAAATATTAATCAAGTGTCAAGATGTAAATATCTTGGTTGTTGGGTTAATGAACGGTGGGATCCAGAAATAGATATAAAGACAAGGATCGAAGTTGCACGGCAGTCCTTCATGAAAATGAGAACACTATTCTGCAATAAAGACCTAAACATGGAAGTCAGATGCCGAATGCTGAAATGTTACGTGTGGTCTATTCTGCTCTATGGAGTTGAAACATGGACATTGAAGGCGACAACCATCAAGAAAATCGAAGCCTTTGAGATGTGGCTATACAGAAGAATGCTAAAGATATCATGGACAGAAAACATTACCAATGAAGAGGTCTTAAAATCCATTGGGAAAGCTAAACATCTTGTACAAATAATCAAGAAACGAAAAACATCATATCTTGGCCACATCATGAGAAACAGCAAATACCAACTTCTACAAACTATTTTGGTAGGAAGAATTGATGGCAAAGGAACTAGAGGAAGAAAAAGAATATCATGGTTTGACAACATCAAGACGTGGACAGGGAAGAGCAGTGCATAACTGCTCAGATTAGCACAAGACCGCAGTTTGTTCGCCAAGATGGTCGCTGACCTTCGATAGAAGATAGCACAATGAGAAGAAGAATTATATAATGATGAAACTGTTATTTTTGACCACAAGAACTATAGGAAAGATTGACTTCTATTTGGGTTTATAGGTCAGATTTATTTCAAACTAAGTTATACCAACTAGTTTCGCCAACTATAGCTGTTGATTTCGTCAGGGTAAAAGATATATTGATGTAACGCTAAAACTGTTACACTAAAACTGTGAATGAACCGAATACAATTTCATTTTCACAAAAAAATAGAAGAATGCGTACATCACACACATAGAGCGTGTATGATCTCACTTGTTATGTAGGAATGTTCTGTAATTTGTAGCAAACTTTAATTCTGGCAAGTTTAAAGATCTAATGAGGGTCTTCCAGATCTCAGACAGAATTAATCCTTGGTTTCCATTTAGGTTTTGTTTTGAACGAATAACTGTTGTGGCTTCTTTTATCATTCGGGAGCGGAAATCCTCCTCTGAGTAGGGCATGGCGTTTTTGTCCCATTCTATGGTATGGTTTGTCCTAGAGAAATGAAAAGCTAACTCCGATTTGTCTTCTCTATTATTGTTTACGTCTCCTATGTGTTCCTTTTTCCTGATTTCAAAACTTCCAGAAGTCTGGCCAATATAGTTCAAGCTGCACGAGCTGGGGATGTCGTAGATTCCGGCTTTGTAAAAAGGACGACTGCCTTTTGGAGATCTTAAGAATTGGCGGATGGTCTTTGAAGGTTTAAAAGCCACTCGTGTTCCATGTGGCTTGAGGAATCTGGCAATCTTATTGGAAACTGTCCACGTGTACGGAATTATGATAGTGGAATTATAATGTATATCTTCAGATTGTCTTTGTGAAGGGCCACAGAAAAGTATCTTGTAGATCAATTTTCTATTAATTATATATTTTTTGTAGTTTTATTAATTTTTACATAACCCAGATACCAAACTAGGATCTTTTTAAATCACTTCGGATTCCAATAAGTGGGGAGATGGTCTTACATTTGAAGATAAAACTATTCCTCTATTTAAAAATAATGAAAAATTATGTTATTACCTAAAGTAAATTAAGAAATAATGATACTTTTGTGAGCAATGCTTCATTTTAAAGCACTCTTAAATTAATCCAAAATATAAGTATTCTTTTTTTATCATAGTTAGTAGGTGTCACTGTCTTAGTTCTATAGTATGGAAATCTTTAAATGGACTGTTTCTCCCTTGGGCATCTGTATAGTTACGTGTTGTTGTTGTGCTAGTAAAATGGAAGGAAGATGACTAGTTATTAAGAGGCCATTATCGCTATCTCTTGTTCTTAATTTTAACAAACATTACATTTTCATTCATGTGTGACTGTACTTAATTTTAACTCGACAACTCATAAATAAAAGAAGAGTCCAGTTAATGACTTGTAAAAGTGAACCAACAAAGTCTTTCGTCTACTGGTAGAGTGTCATTGAAGTTATCATGTGGAATTAAGCTTTTGTGTTGCTATCTAACATTTGTAGTGGATAGTAATTACATAAAAATTAAATCACAATTAAAATATTAAAAATAAGAAAGAAATTAGTCAAAACACTAAATTAGCTGTATAGAAGGTAGTATTCAAACCAACTTTAATTTATGGATGCGAGAACTGAGTTAGAAATAAGACACTTGACCAAAGATTAGAGATGACAGATATGAGAGTCCTGAGAAAGATTAGGGGCGTGAACAGATGACATTGCTGTATTAAAAATGTGAATTTTTTTAAAAAAATTCTAATCTTCTTTGCTAGGTTGGCAGGAAAAAGACCCAGAGGAAGACGAAGTTGTAGATGGTTTAATACAGTAAAAAGCTCGTTAAAAGACAGAAATATAAGATCCGATAATATTGGAGTTTTGACAGATGACAGGTCAATTTGGAGGAAAACTATTGATCGGAAATTAGTAATGGTGTAACTTTGTCATGTAGTACTGTCATAATTATCCAATACTCTCCTGAGAGTATATATCGGGAATTTGATGATGTCTTGTAGAACAATATTTCGCTTGCATTGTGTAAAATTATATAACTTTTAGTAAATTTTGTAATTATGATAATTACACAAATGAATTCCAATGAATTATATTCTGAATATTTTATTATCTCATTCATAAAATCTTTAAAAAAATATTTATTTCATTTCATCCTTAGTTACTTCATTAAATATGAGTGATCATGTGATTAATTTGCATTTTAAGACAAAACGTGAGTACAATTCACACGTCACGTTCTAAGTTCAAACATTAGTCATCCGATGATTTTAATACTCACTTCAATTCTTCAATTATTTTAGTTCTGTTTGAAATTTGAATAGGAAAAATATAACAACAAATCACATACGACAGTCACTTAACCAAATAGTTAAAAATTTAAACTTACTGGATGATATATTCTCTAGCAGTTGTTGAGAATATTTCTCGAATATAAATAGCGTATAATTCAGCATATCACGAAACAAGGGTAATTTGTCAAATCGGCATCCATAATCTGGAATTTCTTGCACACATAGTGAGCTGTTACCCAGTATCCTAAGAAATAAAAAAGACAAGAATTTTTTAAAAAAGTATAAAATTATATAAACTGTTATAAATATAAGAATACTAACATTACACTCATCAATACCAATACAGAGAAAAAGACCGGAAGTATCGATCTTTTTAATTTACTTTAGTGTCTTTATTATTTATACAAATAAATTAAATCTTACGTTTCGACTCTTAAGGATTCATTCATCTGCAGTGAATAGCCATACAACCTGATTTTTCTCTCTATACACAAATCTAAATACTTCCTATCTTTTTCTAATTTTTCCTGTGTACATTTTCTTCTGGCCACGTAAGGAATTGGCGTTGTTAGAACTTCTAAAGATAAAAATAAAAAAAAGGGGGATAAAAGAAGTCAAATAGATGTAACATCAAGAAAATCAGGCAATTATATGAAGATATAATTATTACTTTATATAAATTTCTTAGATATTATGTTCTTAATTAGGATTCGATCAAACATCTTAAACATCTTACTGATTTCATTGAAATTTTAAAACTACAAGGTTTTTACTAAGAGGACTGCATTTTCGATGGATGTCGACTATGAATGCTTCTCATTGATAAAGCGTTTAATTCGTTTTATTATTTTCTGCTTATCTTCCTCGTCTAGCGTTTGTGTATGGCCGTCTTTTTTGAAGTCTAATTTTTGATGTCTAAAACGATGCGAAAACAGCGAACAAAAATCGAAACGAAATATCAAAATACTGTATTTTTCGCCTTATAACACTCACCGTTGTATTGGACGCATGTTATTGTTATATCAATAACGATGTTATTGTTTTTATTTTAAATTTTAATACATGTAGTATATTATATTTATACATAATATAATATAAACAAAATAATTTTAATAAATTTCATTAATCTTCTTTTCAAATCTTTATTCATCTTCGTCTTCACTCGCAAAATTTTCTGAACTTGATTCTTCATCAGAGGTCATCGTTATCTTGAAATAGGTAATTCTCCGTACCGTCAAGAAAGAATTACAAATGCTATACTTTTGAAAATATTTTATAATAATAACTTCCTTCCATGAACTCTTTATCCATTTGTACCTGCGAAATTGCAGCCTTCTTTCTTTTACCTGTAGATATTTCTTCAAATTTTGAATTGAATCCAAATTTTATTCATTTTTAATTCATTCATTCACCCATTTATACAAGTAAATTAAATCTATCATTTCGACTGTTAATGATTCATTCATTCCCAGTGAATAGCCTTAGATTTAAATATTAAAAAAAAGATTTAAATAGTAATAAACTATTTAAATCTTTTATAAATAGTTTATTTATTGATACATCTAAAGGTTGAAGTGCGGAGTTGTGTCCTCCTGGGATTACAACTGTTTTTTGTGTTCATTTTGAAGTTCATTTTTAACAGCTTCTTCGTTATGGTCTAAACTGATGCCGTACTAACAAAAGCAGGTTTCTGGCGTAAACTGCCAGGACGTCCGGACCACACCTTCGTTATCCATAACTTCATCCTTTCCTCATCCATCCATTCCATCCTTTTGGATGAATATGAATGTAAACTTCTTTGGGAAGTTTTTCTTAAACTTAAAAATTTAGTAAATTTACAAAAATTTACTAAACCTGGTGTCTTAGAGAGGTGGAAATCGAGTGTCAACAATCTAGATCGCGTGCTAACAATAACTAAAATGATAAACAATCAATGTGGAGTCTGTTGCATTAATGTTGGGTTGTTTTTTTTTTTTTCAGAACAAAAGATCGCAGAAACCATATTTCTTTTTATGTTATAAAGATAGATGCACTATGAAATTTATATAGAAATTGTAAAGGTTTCTAAATATAATGACTATTAGAGTATTGCCATATTTTACAAACTCAGTTTGAATCTCATGTTGATTTTCTTATACTTTAAACAAATTTAAAGTGTGTTAAATTGCTTTCTGGAATGCAAAATCTTGCAGATAATAAAATAACAGTTTTCCTCCACAAAGTCAGAAATATCTCAAAAACACGAAATTTGAGATCGATGACCAATAAATTCCGGAAAAATGATCAAGACAGAAAACATCCGTAGTTAATAAACTGTGGTCAACATGAACTTTCCAAATGATGAAACTGTACTAAAAGTAGAGGTCATCAATTTCAGTGATATTTTTTCTTCTCAAACACTAATTCAAACGAATATCTTTTATATTTTTCTAGTAGTATCTTGCCAGCCTGGTTGGCTGAGTGGTTAGCGTATCCATTCTCCAACCAAGAGGCTGCTGGTTCGAATCCTGCCTAGGGCATGGCATGGATGTTTTCTGATTGTCTTTCACCTTCATACATTCATTCATACAACTACATATATGCTCTCCTAAGATGGAGTGGGTCACCACGAGAGAAGTAGATCCAACCCTTCGGCAATGGAATAGGACTTTACCTAACAGTAGAATGATACAGGCTAAGGATAGACAGACTCACAGTAGTAATCTTAAGATCATTTAAATTTAACTTATAATTAGTTATATAGTTCGCCCACCATTTGTAGATCTCTCCTTGGCATTTTTCCAAGAATAGTCGATTCATGCTGAAGGGGAGAAAGAAATGAAGGATGTGGTCGCCAACATGCGAAATCACGTGCTTTCTTGTCTGTTGCTGTACTAGTACTAGCTTGATTTTTGTTGTCGCTTTTTTGCATTATTTTTTTATTATTAATTTGTATGATGGATCCAGTACAGTCAACAAGTTCTATTGTTACACGTTTCAGTAGCTCTTGCAAAAGAATATTGAATAACGTGCTGACATTCTGCGAAAAAGAATCGTCAGAAGGCCGTCTTCTTGTTCCCCTTTCTCAAGTCATAAAACGTGCAAGTGCAATTGTGGGCGTATCGGGGTCGACTGTTAAAAGAATTCGTAGGGAATCAAAAGGTAAAGGTAAGCCAAAATTTAAATCTCCTAAAAAAAGCGCCAGAGAAAGAAAACCATCGAAACCGTAGCTTTGAATGATTTTAATGTAGACGTTATAAGCAGAACTATTCACGAATTTTACGTGGTCGAGAAAAGAGTGCCGAAATTGATTCCTGTGCTTAAAGAAAAAAAATAATTTTCCTTGGAAAAGAGAAACTTTAAGGAAAATACTTCATGAAACCGTATTTTGTTTCAAAAAGTCCCAGAATAAAAGGAAACTTATCATGGAGCGAAATGACATTGTTTTATCTAGAACGCAGTATTTGAGAGCAATAAGACGTTTCAGGGAGGAGAAAAGACCGATTATGTATCTAGATGAAACTTGGATTGATAGTAATTTAATTGTGGAAAATGTTGGCAGTCTAAAGAAGAATGTGGAGTGCTACAAACCGGAAATGCCTCGCGGCGCATAATAATTTTGTGTGCGGGTGGATAAATGGTTTTTTTTACCGAATTCAAACTTACTATACAAAGCCAATTCCATAGGCAAATGAATTCTACGATCTGCGAAAAGTGGGCAGAAGAAAAACTGATTCCAAACCTTCCTAAAAATGATGTTTTTATAATTGATAACGCTTCACATCACTCTATTCGATTAAACAAAGTTCCAAATTGGTCTAATAAGAACCAAGTTCTTATGGATTGGCTCTCTGCAAATAACATTTCTCATTCCCCAGATATGCGAAAAATTGAATTGCTTAATTTGGTCAAAAGAAACTCGCCCACAACTAAGCTATTTAAATTCGACACGATGCTCAAAGAGCATGGATTTCTAGCTTTGAGGCTACTACCATATCATTGCGATAATAATGCTATTGAGTATGTTTGGGCAGAAGTGAAAAGTTTCATTCGCCATCGCAACGTAACTGGAGATATTGACATGTCGAAACTTTTTGAGCTTTCAGAACAGGCGATTGAAAGTATTACAGTTCAAAACTGGGGAAAATATTGCTTTCATGTCACCTCAATGGAAAATATGTATTGGGACAGAGACGGAATTATCGAAGAATTATGCGAACCTTTGGTGATCAGTTTAAGTGAAAGTTATGGCGATTCGGACACCGATTTAGATGACTCTGAAGATTAAAAGGATTTGATAATGGTATTTTTTTCCAATCTTTTTTTGCATGGGTTTGTTAAAAGAGTCACAACAAGTCATAAATAATTAATCGGTTTAGGACATTAAAGTGTCTACGTTCTCTCAACTGTAAGTTTAGAATATCTAAGTTCATTTCAAAAACTTTGTTTTTCTGTATAATTATTTTTATTTTATAGAAAACTTTCTTAAAAATAAACTTAGTTAAATTTTTGTTTTATGCTATACCTTTTTTAATTTTGTTAATACTCTACGTATTTTCCAACTGTTATACAAGCAAAATAGTTACACTTTAAAAACTACAATGTTCGTAAAAGAAAAGCTAAATTTTCCGACCTGTAATAATAAACAAACACATCCCAGAAGACAGATTGATTACCCTATTATCGGAATGGATTCTCCTTTTTCTGACATGCGCAGAAGTGTCGAGGGACCTCTAATCGGTGGGCGAACAATACTTAATATATAAAACAACTGCAATAATACCTGCTTCGGGTTCTATGAAGGGAATTTCGAGCTCCACTCCCATAACGGAGATTATGATTTCCTTTATAACACGTCTGGCTTTTATAAAACAGTCCACAAAAACTTGCTGAAGACACGTGCCTGTATGTTTCGTCTGCCTGTTAATAAATAAAGTTTTCATAAAAATGAGTTTGAAAACACATACTTCGTTATCAAACAGTGTTATTGTTTCTATTTAGAATTATAGAATGATGTACATGGAATTTTATTTGCGTAAGGACTGATTGAAATGGATCAATCTATTACAAATTCTACCTTGCTATAAAATAATTCAGCACTCTAAAATGTGTGAGCAGGACTAATCTAAGGCAGTAATAGGCAATTAAACATATTGAGAGAGGAATACTAGTACCAAAATAGATGTTTCATTCCAAGAGTTGGCATGAAAAAGACTGTCTTTTTCATGCCAACTTGTATTATGCCAGTGTATTAACTTGAAAGAAAATTTTTGACGGAATATTAGCAGTAATGTAAAGTTAATTATGTAGCACTGCCATAATATCCTGTATAACCGGTGAGGGCACATGCCAATGATGGTAATGATGATTAGAAAGGCGCGTTCTCCTGGTGGATGCCAAGAAATCGCTACCTGGCCGAATGTGTTGTTCCAAATAAGACGTTTGGTGGAGAGGCTTTTTTCTTGGTCGCGTTGGCTCCCTACTTCCATTGACAGGAAATCTTAACGCCGCAGTCTAAAATGACGTTGAAGACAATTATGTGCTTCCAACTTTATGGCAATGGTTCGGTGAAGGCCCGTTCCTATATCAACACTGCAATTCTCCCATCCACAAAGCGAATTCTGTGCAGGAATCATTCGATGAGATGGGTGCTGAAGAATTTGACTACCCCTCACAGACCCATGATCTCAGGTCTCCATAAAACACCTGTGGAATGAATTGGATCGCCGATTGCGAGCCATGCCGAATCACCCAACATGAGACTAACCTCACTAATTCTCGTTTGGAAGAATATAAGGGAATTACTACCAAAATCTAATGGAAATCCTTCCTATGAGATTGAAGGCTGATATAGCAGCAAAGGGTGGAAAAAATCCATATTAATGCCTTTCATATTAGAGTGAAAGTTGGGATCAGCTGGCATTCGGATATTTTTGAACAGACAGTACGTAATATATCAGATACTGAATTCTGATATCGTGGCAGTTTTTGAATACTTTTAGCGATTTCGAAGATCATTAATAGATGATAAGATCATGCATTTCTAACTTAAGAATTCAATTTTTTTCTAAGAATATGCTCTGAATCACTTTCTTTAAAAACCTTGATAAAGTTTCTAAAGATATTTTCTCCCTTCGCAAATTACCACATTTGCTAAACTCTCTCTCTCTCTCTCTCTTTCTTAACTTCTTGTGCTTAGCATCATTCCTCCCCCCCCCACGTACAACGGACGTGCTTGAAATCGCTCCTGCTTTACCTCGATTTGTGCGGTACCTAACAGAATAACTGGGTGTATCTGGTATCGACTGATAGCTTGTACAGTGATCTATCTAACAGTGAGTAATTTACTCTATAGTTTCACAGTTCTAAGCGCGTATGAGTGAATTTTATTCTCTCTTTACGGACTGAATACTGCTATTCTGACTGTATCTATCGTTCTCAAAACAATGACCCGTGCATAATAGGATTAGCTGCTACCCTCCCAACTGCTACCGCTGGAAACCTAATTCAATGGAAGCGTCCGTTCTAGGAACAAGCAGGAAAACTGTAAGTACATTTTTCTTGAACTTTGTACATTAGAAAAGTTAGCCGTTCAATAGGAGGATATAATACTACAACTTCGAGTAATATTAAAATGGCGGCACGGGACGAATTAGAATTCGAAAAAAGCCCTAGATTTACTGCGTAACGTAGCTAAAGTAAGCGGCAATTTAAGGAACGATTTAAAAAAGGACATACTAATGGCAGTGAGTGAATTAACAAAGGTTTTCAATAAAATGAAAAATGAAACTAAAGTATCAATAGAACCACAGACTGCTACAAGCAACCAGGAACAGACTAACTCGGCTCAGCCTACTCAGCTATAATCGCATGCCGTTAAAAACAATGGTAAAAACAAAGACGAATCTGAAAACAACCCATACTGTAAACTCATAGTGAAACCGATAGCTCAATTAAACAGCGAGGAAACTGAAAAAACATCATCAAAGAAAAAATCGACTCAAGGAAAATCAAAATCGGAATCACAAAAATGAAAATATCAATAATGGAGGAGTCTTAATTGAATCGAAAGTAAAGACCGACATAGATTTGCTACATAACGAAATCACGAAGGAATGCAAAGATACGTTAATAGCAAATCCCAGTAGGAAATATCTTCCAAGAATAATTATATATGACATTTCCAGTGAAATTGATACCAACAATGCAATTGACTCAATCCGCATGCAGAACGAAGAAATCTTCAGTACCGATGCAAAGCTGACACAAAAATACATCATGACAAAAAAAAAACGAACAAGAGAAACTTAATTATTGAAGTCGATCCAACGGTGAGGACCAAATTGCTAAAAACCGGTGTCAAAATGTGAAGAATTTGCCATTGTGCAAACAACATAAGCGTTCTGAGGTGCTTTAACTGCAATAAATTCTACCATCACACACGAGGCTGCAGGGGAAAACCACCTGTCCATTCTGCTCAAAAGAACATAAGTTTAGCAAGTGCCCACGAAACAAGTCCGAGATGAATTGCATAAACTGCTAAAATCACAACAAGCATGCCGAAACCAAAAACGATTCAACCACATGGCATTAAGCAAAGACTGCCCGACATATAACTACTACAAACAGCTCAAAATTCAAAACATAGATTATGGAAAGTAATAATAAAGCTTGTAGAAACAGCACCACTTCCCTGGCATGCCTCCAAATAAATCTACAACGCTCTACCAAGGCTGTCAATAACTTAACAGAAATCATAAATAGAAAAGATATAGGACTGGCATTAATACAAGAACCCTACAACATCAACAACAAAATATGCGGCTTTCTAAGTAATTTAAAAATATTTTCCAAATGATTAGAAAGAAAGCGAGCTGCAATACTCGTGGTAAACCCTGAAGTTGAGGCAATGTTAATTACCCAGCACAGCAACGAGGAATCGGTACTTATTGAAATTACGTACAGAGGAATTAAAACTTTTGCTGCGAGTATGTATCTCGACTATCACACAGACATAAAACAAGACTTAGAAAAAATTACCAACATCGCAGAGTTTACCACCAACCACGGCCTAATACTTGGAATAGATAACAATGCTCATTCGGTATTATGGTTTAATGAAAACACGAACAATAGAGGGAAATATTTGGAAGAGTTCATAGCATCAAACTCCCTACACATACTAAACGACGACTGTAACACTCCATCATTTGAAAATAGCAGAGGAAGCAGCTTCATCGACCTAACAATGGCAAACAACGCTATTTACCCCGTGTTTCTGAATGGAAATACGAAGAAGAGGAAAGCTGTTCTGACCATCGCATAATAAGTTTCATCATTAGTAACAAAAATTTAAACGGAATAGACAACAAAAACCACCGCATTAACATCAAATACTTCACCAATAAAACCAACCTAGAGAAATTTATAAACGCATTAAAAAGAGAATTTTCACGCTTGATCTCAGAACATCACCTTGATGCGAACAGCGAAAAACAGCTTATTTTAGACAAAAACCTAGTCATCAGCACAAACCGATATAGATTCCTTGCTTCTACACTTTCATCAGGTATGAAAAAATCCAGTCAGAACAACCAAGAAGCTAAACATCGATGGAAGAAAATCAGTACCGTGGTGGAACGACGAACTAACAGTCCTAAGAAAACGTGTCAACGCACTCAGACGACTATATCAAAGAACATACAATAATCAAGATTTAAGAGAGAGAAGAAGACAGAACTACTATAAAGCCAAATACAGCTATCAGTTCAAAATTACAAACGCGAAAAAGAATCATGGAAAAAATTTTGTATAGTTTCAACCGTATCGAATCCTTGGAATTGCATATATAAATTAGCAGCAAGCAAGAACAAGACAACACCTATTCTATCAACTATCAAGAAAACAGACGACACCTACACTAAAAACTTAGCAGAAACCGCAGCTATTAATGATAGAGAAGTTTATTCCCGATGACGATGAATCAATAGATGAAGAAATCCACAAAACTTAGAGACAAAGAATGGAAACAGACACAGACTTTCCTGACGACGACTCGTTTGCAACTAATGCAATCGAGTTAATATTAAGATCAATGGATCCAAGAAAACCTCCTGGAGAAGACGGAGTAAGCAGCGACATACTCTTAACAGCTTTCTCGAATTTCCTGAATTCATAACAACAGTTTACAACAAATGCCTAAAAAGTGGACGATTTCCTTCAATATGGAAACATTCAAAAATTATACCTATAATCAAACCAGGAAAGTACCTTTCTAGTACCTTGCTGGCAAGGTACTAGAAAAAACTTCTAATAAACCGAATAATGCACTACGTCTACTCAAGAAACTTATTAAGCAATAATCAATACACATTCAGACATCAGTCCAGCACAGTAGATGCAATTATGGAGGTGAAAGAGTTTGCAGAACACAGTCTGCAGCAAAAAAAAAAAAGACGTACTACTGATCTCACTCGATATACAAGGAGCCTTCGACGCTGCGTGGTGGCCAGCCATGATCAATCAATTAAGAGATTTAAAATGCCCTAAAAACTTACTCTACCTTACAAAAAATTATTTTTCAGACAGAAGAGCAACTATGACACTAAAAACCATAACTGTAACGAAAAACGTCAAACGAGGCTGTCCGCAAGGCTCTTGCTATGGGCCAGGTTTCTGGAACATCCAGTACGACTCGCTTTTAAGACTTCCTCTCACTACTGCAACAAAAGTCATAGCCTTCGCCGACAATGCGATGATAATGATTCAGGGACGCGATGGCTTGCAGTTAGAAGTAACGGTCAACGAAGAACTCTTTAAAATTGCAGAGTGGGCACTCGAGAAGAAAGTGACCTTCAATAGCACTAAGTCTAAAGTGCTCCACATCTCACGAAAAAAATCAAAACAACCTGTAACAGTCTTCCTAAACGGAGAAGTTCTCGAGGTAGCCAGTGAGCTAAAATACCTAGGAATAACAATAGACGAAAAATTCACCTTCAATAAGCACATCTCATATGTTGCCGAAAAAAGCTTACAAATAGTAAACCTCCTAGCTAAGTCGGCAAGGATTAAGTGGGGATTAGGCCAACGACCGCTGAAAACGATATACACCGGTGCTATACTACACTGATATCTTATGTTGCACCTGCCTGGAAATATACACTAAAATCAAAGATAAACCGACAAAAACTAAACAGAGTTCAACGCCTTATAGCCATACGCATAATCAAAGGATACAGAACAATATCTTTCGAGGCAGCTTGCGTTATTGCAGCTCTAACACCGATCTGCCTGAAAATACAAGAATTATCTCTTATATATGAAGTCACGTCCGGAAGATCTATCGAAAGTTACAACATCGATCCAAATAGCTACGAACGTCTGCTTCACTACAGTAAGTGGCCTCACCAAAGAAAACAAATATTAAGGAGAAGAAAAGCTCTGAAAGTGAAGAATTCGAAATATACACTGAAGGAAGCAAAACCGAAAGGAACGTCGGTTGTTCTTTCACTGCATACAACAGACAGTCCATAATACAAGAACGCTGCTTTCGACTACATCCTCTCTGTTCCAACAATCAAGCAGAACAATTTGCTATACTTCAGTCACTGACATATCTCCAGGAATTAGAACTCAATACCTCTCATCAAATGACAGCAACAATTTACAGTGATAGTAGAAGCACTATAGATGGCATAAAAAACAGAACAACCATATTGCATTAATAGAACAGACAAGAAATTTGGTTCGAAATCTCACTCTAGAGGGATGGGAAATCAAGTTCTGCTGGGTGAAAGCGCATACTGGAATAGCAGGAAACGAGAGAGTGGATCAGTTGGCTAAAGAACAGCTAGAAACGAACGGCTAGAAACTAGTTATCAGAAATTCCCGAAATCTGCTATAAAAACACTTGCAGAAGAGAAAAGCCTACACATGTGGAAAGGACAATGGAAAACATCAAAAAAAGGGATCAACGACAAAAGAATACTTTCCTAGCATCAGAAGCAGACTCCGATTGAAAAAACACGCCATTTCTCCAGGTTTAACCACGCTACTAACGGGACAAGAAAACTAAGACACTATCTACACAGATTCCATGTCCTGGAATCACCATCATGCATCTGCAATCCACACCATCAACAGACTGTTGACCACATACTCTACGACTGTCAGCTATTCGACTGACATGTCCCTAAAACAACACGTCATCACTTTCGGAAACAAGTGGCCAGTGTCAAAACAGAGACTTATCGAATAGTATTAGATAGAATTAACCAAATTTGCTAATAAAATCAGTTTCCAGTCCTTGTGATCTTAACATAAACACTGATATTATGTGAATTATACTGTATAGTGTTAATATATGTATATAAACATATAAATGTAAATATGAAAATGGATACAAAAATATAAATAGAAATATTATTCAGTACTTGTAAGCTACATGTAATATAAGCATTGTAATAGAATGGAGCATGTAGGAATAAATTACCTCCTGGTAGGGTTATTATTGGGAGGAAAATGCAAAACACAGACACACACACACAATGATAGTTTCGTCAAAGTTCGTAAACTAATTTTGGCTTTATGAACAAACTCAGCTTGTCTTTATTAGCCAAATACAAGGAATTTAGCACCAATTCATTTTCAGCTTTGTGCCATTTTTGTTTCAATATCATGGCCATCTCAATCTACTTATTTAAAGTTTATACATGAGAAGTACAAACTATAGATATCTTACATTTTGATGATGGAAATCTCTGTTGATTTCGTGACATCACTGAGATAGTCAAATAGTCCTGGAGTGCACTTTTCCACTTTGTCCGACTTCATTGTATTAATACATTCTAGGGTTTTATTTGCAACTGTTTAGGAGAGAGAAAAAAAGTTATACTCTTTATTGCTGCTTATATCACTATGATTAACAAAGGATCTATAGAACAAACTAAAACATTATTTCCATAAGAAGCACATGACACTGTTCATTCGCAGACATATTTCTAGCATTCAAGAAATCAGTTAAGAAATTAGCAAGTTAATATTTTTTTTAAAGAAAAAAAATGATACTTTGAAATTCCATGCCAATCTCCTCTTACTATTTATTCTTTCCTTTTTTCTTTAAATCTCTTTCCGAAATTCATTTTTTATCGCTAGTATCCAGTTTAGCTAGCATCATGAGCCATCAAATATTATCACCGCTATGAGACCCTTTTCACTTTCTTTCCTTAAAATTTATGTTTGCATTTAATGTTGTTATAATCATATATAAATATACAGTACGTGTACGTGTTTTTTAACGAATGTAAGCGAAAATATCTTCATTGCGTTTTACACACACACACAAGAAACAAATGTTATGATTTTTCGATTAGTAGATTAGTTAGTTGCAGGTGGCACCACTGAACAGATTGTCAACACTTTAACTTGTTAGTTAATCTGTGAATGTCTTAAATTAGGGCTTGAGATTACCGCTCGAAGATAATGCTAATCTTGAAATAATATATTCAGAAAACAATGACAGATTTAATTATCTCCCACCCATTTCTATTAATTATGAAGTACTCTCATCAAATAAAGTCTTGATTCAATAAAATGCAGTTTGAGTACAATATACATTTGTTTGTGATTTTGAGTGTAGGCAACATAGCTCTCGCAAAAATTTGGCGTCACAGATGATGATTATTAGTTGCAGAGTGAACTGATAAAATCAAGAAATAAATACTTCCTTTCAATACCAAAAATAGAATTTAAAAAAAAAATGCATTTTTACCGTTTTGATTTTTTTTAATTATTTACAAGTATGATTAAAATAAGAAAGTGGTGTCAAGTAATTGGTATACTGAAAGCAGCCTTTCGTAGCTAATTAGGTACAAAAATAAGCTTTGTTATTTGCGATTTGTACAGCACTATATTTGCTTTCAAACTATATTTTAATTTCAAGTCGAAATGTCGAAAATACTCTCCAAAGCCAGCGATACTTATAGATTTGCTGCACGCAAAGTAAGAGTATTAAGAGTTTTTATATCAAGACTGTAATTTAACAATTTTCTTTTCTGGTATCCTAATTAGGTCTAATACAATGAACATGGCTTAACATCAATGGAATTATTAATAAAGCCTATCGTGTTGCTTTTGCAAAAATAATATGTGTATTTTCTCATGTTCAATCTCAAGATTTCAAGTCAGTTAGACTACTTTTTCCATACCATAAAACCTCGTTATATTCTTCAATAACCCAACGATCGAGAAGTTCTTCTTAGATGGGTCATATTTGTTTCAGTTATCATATATTAATTACATAAAATAATAATTATTAATTGAAGAATATATAAATTTCACACCCTATAAAATTATCTAAATATGTATTTTTAAAATGTGTTTATTTAATAAAGTTTTCACTTCAATATGCATTTCCTTTAATAAATTATTAAAAAATCATTACAATGAGATACAAATCAAAGATATGCTTATGTTGCCAAAATAGTAATTATAATTATCATTATTTTATTCATCTTTATTCCTTTATTTTAATTTAATTTATTACTTAAGAATGTGAATAACTTACTTTCTTGGTCTATAGTTTCATTATGAGCTATTTCGCCAATCTTGTTAATTGCTTTTATCAAATCGCCACGAAACGGAATGAATTTTTCATGTCTACAAGTAGACGCACCAACTATCTCAAGGCACATCAGGGCTATAGTCATTATTCTGTAACGATAAGTTCAAAGAATTTCTCATTAAAGACAAGTTCGAATATTTCCTCACTAAAGACAAGTTCAAAGATTAATTTTATGCCTAACAATAATATGAGCGTGCACTAACCAGATATATGTAATTCTTATTGTAAAATAAAATAAATAAATCATTTAATGGCTAGCATTCCCTCTAGTATCTAGGGAAAGTTCGATTAGCCCTAACTAATTTGCGAAGAACAGTTAAGCCCTCTCCACTTTTCACTGACAACTCAGTTCAGGGGTTATTAAGTGAATCATGACTTTCAGAGGAGAGAGAGAGATGCTGGTATATCATAGCCCTCAACCTAGAGATATACATATTATGAATTGAATAGTTTTCTGATTGAATTTTTGAGGTTATGTGGTGAAAATCAAAGTTTTAATAGGAAAAATAATTTGCTTGTGTCAATGATCGAACAATTCTGGAATCGGCTGAAGAAAGGGCTAGCACTTTTCCCACTGTGGACAAGCATTTTCCCATTGTGCTATTCTTTAATGGAACATCACCACAGAGTCCAAACAGGCAGGTTTTTCCTCCTGCAGAACAGACAGACCGGAAGAACACATGCAACTACAATGCACTGGCCTCGTAGCCGTAATTCAAAAACAACCATACAGTTAGTCCAATGACTAATCGCAGGAGAATAATCTACATCACGCAATCCTTTATTTTATCTAAATAATTTGCATTAATGATAATCTTCATTAAGTATATCCATCAACAAACAAACAAACTACATAATCCCATACTCACATACGTCATCCATTTCTAATTATACTACAGTATCGACCCATCTATACTCTTAGCTATGAATATCTGAGTGTCTGGAGAAAAATCACTTCTATTACCATATGAGATTCTATAGTTCACCTTCAGTTGAAAATGTTCAAATAAAGATTCGTCTTATATTAACAAAAATAGAATTTGGGTCTTTTTCATCTCCTTATTCCACCTTCTAAATATATTTTAGCTCTTCTAATCTTTTAAATATCTCTCTTTTAGTATTTATGTTTTGTAGCTTTGAAGAATAATATATGAGATCATTTATTGTATGAAGAATAAATCTATAAAGCATATACTGTATTTCATTGTTTAATATTATTGACTTGTTACATATCACTTGGCTTACGTTATAGATTCCATTTAAAATTCAACAAAGAATTGCGAACGAAAATTAAAAAAAAGCAAACATAATTTCAAAATGAAAAGGACAGCAAATAAACAAGTAGTAAAATTAAATGTTTGCTGATTGATTAATTAATTTTACTTATACTTATTAAATTAATTATTTACCGATTAAAAATAAAGGAGACTCCAAGTGATAACAATTTATCTCGAGTATTTCGAATTAGAATACACTAATTGTTAACCGACTGTGGGTAAGCATCTTTCTAACTAACTTAGAAAGACAAGTAAATATCATTTACTCGTCTTTCTTTCTTTGCAAATTCATAGAAGTTCATAGCGTTTATTAGTTGATCATCTAGTTATGTTTTTGTTTTTACATACTCCCTCATAGTGATATTAAAATATAGTGTATAGTGACATTTTGATGATATGAATTATTGCACGTTTGATTATATCATCAAAACATTGGTGTTTTGATGATATGTTTTTGTTTTTGATTATATCATCAAAACATATATATATATATATATATCAACCAAAACCTATTCATTCACAAATATAATTGTGAATGAATTTCACAACTTATTGGTAGGAGAGGGTACGCTATCTAGTCGTTTGTTAACGACACGATATTTCTGATTATAGTTCATTTTTGAACGGTTCAGAAGAGAAGTAATTAATTACGTATTTCAATTTGGGAGCATGCATCTATATATATACATTTTTTCTTTCAGTAAAGAAGACTAAATATAAATTTTAAAATTTCTTAGTGTCATAAAATACTAGTATTGGAGGAAAATTCAACATAAGCTAAATTGCCGAAGATGACAATTTAGCTTATGCTTATTTACATAATGATGATAGGATTTATGTAATTTTATTATCATTTTCTTTAATATAATTAAAGTGAACCTATTGTCTTAAACTAGCTTGTAAACGATAACATCGTGCAACATGTTTTTCGTAAAGGAAAAGTGGAGTCTTCAAATTACACGTGTATTCAATAACTGAAACACGTCTGCTTTTGAATTAGTTCAGATAAAAAAATATATCGCACCTGGATGGGTGTCTAAATGCGCATAACGGAAAAATAATGAACGGTTAGAAGAATAAATATTCTTAAATATTGTGCCCTTTATCCCTAACTATTCTTAAACATTGTGCCCTTTATCCCTAACTATTCTTAAATATTGTGCCCTTTATCCCTAACTATTCTTAAACATTGTGCCCTTTATCCCTAACTATTCTTAAATATTTTGCCCTTTATCCTTAACTATTCTTAAATATTTTATTCTCCCTAATAACTATTCTAACTATAAATAGTTAGAATAGTTAAAAGGAATATGTAATTCGTTAACTGTAAATATTACTTGGAAAAAACTATTATTCCTAAATATTCTTAAACATGGTGCTCTTTCTCCCTAACCCCCCGATTCCAGTTTTGTAAAAATCAATATTCCGTCTACAGAGCCTGTAGTAAGAAAGAATATTAGGGAATAAATTTAGGGAATAAAAAAATTTCAAAACGCTAAATATAATCCAAATAATAAATAATACATAATATATAAATATATATATTTTTTAAAAAAATGTTTATTATTATTTTTTTTTTCATATATGCCAATGACAACAATAGGATTTCAAATTTTCTTGCAAAGAATTTTCTCCGCGATGAATTTTCTACACGATTAATTTTCCCGCGATGTATTATTGTGCGGACAAGTTAAGAACCTATCATCTTAATGATATGATGTAGCCTTTAGAAACACTTTCATAATAATTTCATAAAATAAAAGATTATTGTATACGGGTTAAAACTCTTAAACAATTAATATTTCTCACTACCTGCTGTTGCCATTTGAAACAATTTATCAAGTCTTCCTGAGTGTTTTTTTCATTCATTCAATTGTTTTTCCTATTATTTTTAAATATTACTCTTGCGAGAAGTAGAAGGTAACTGTAACAAAACAGATAACCTTACAGAGTAAGTCTGCAGTGAAACGAAAATTATTTTCATTTATAAATCGAAGATATGTAGTTAAGTATGACAAAGTATTTACTTCATAGGATTAGCCTAAAGAAGTGATGTCCTCAATTCGCTACTATTGAAGAGGAAAACTGCTTCTTTTATATTCGACTGAAAACCCCCACCCATAGTTCAGTTGGTTTCGACGGAGCCATTTGGCTGGAAAGACCAGGGCTTGAATCCAGTCTATGACACGTGGAATCTTCATCAGAACTCTTCGATTAGAAGAGTTCTGATGAAGATTCTGATCTTTATTAAAACGGCTAATTCTGAATCAGCCGTTCTAATAAAGATATGAAATGTTTTTATCTTGGAACAGGTTTTTCATCCTCAATGTAGGAAAACCGATTCCGTGAACATACATGTCAAGAGACATAAAATGCTTGTCCTTAGGGGATGCAATAGAGGAGTGGTAAATCGGTTGGCAATTGGATATCTTGAAAGGCAATGACAAGACGTTTCATTATTTTGGATTGATATCTTGCTTATTTAATTATTTTCGTCATAAACTTAAAAAAAAACGTTTTGTAGTTTTTATTGTTACTAACATAGACTGGCATTTCTTTAATTCAACAGATAATATCAGAAATAAACATTTTCATGTGACAAAGCTGAATATAGCTTACTGGTCAGGATCTGGTCCAAGAGTACCATAAGATTCATTCGCTGAACGAAGGCGTATACAGGTTTCGAGTTCAGTCACCCAGTTCGTTAACTCCGCTTCTGCACATTCTTTTCTGTATATATACGGGATCTCAGTTGTTGACCACTCTAAAGAAGAAGAAGAAGAAACAGAATTATAATGAGTATGAAATACCAAAATGGCAATCATACGATATCCATCTCATGTGAAAACATTATCTGTCAGTTATTATTTATTTTTAATACCAATTCGTTATTATTTGGTAAATATCGAAGCAAGTGTGCTAAGTATTAAGAACATTAAAAGTCCCTTCTAGATGAAATGCATTTTTTTTAAGACGATAATTATTATGACAAAATTGTCATCATCATCATCGTCGTCAAATGGTACTTACCTGTAGAAGTACTTTCTAAAGCAGTAGCTTCTTTCTTAATTGTGATCAGTGGTGATCACATATATATATATATTATTTTTAATTTCATATATTGCTGCTATTTAATTCTACTTGTTACGCTGAAGACAGGAACGTTTAATTCATCGAAATCGCTAAGTAATATCCAAATTTTGTGTGCTGAAAGTCATAGATAGAGTGAACTGCTGTCACCAACCAACAAAGAACAAAGGACATCGCCATTTTAAAAGTCGCAGTACAGTTGCTAAAGGGAAGAAATTCCAAAGGTCACCGAGAGATCGAAGGTCAAGCACAATGAGCTGTAACAAGTGCAATAAGTCATTAAGCGATGAAGGGGATGAGCCGCATTGCTCTGGATTTGGACGAAAACAACACTACCAATGCTCTGGTATCTTAGAAAACACATGAAAAGCAAAAGGAGCTGCGAAACGGACCGAATGGTGCTGTCTTCTACAATGCCGTGAGAAAATGAAGAACAAAGAACATACACCAAACAAAAGCAACGACGCACATCAAGGTAAGCCCCCCCTTCCTTATCTCAAAATTACAGATAACTTAGTTTCATTCAAATGCATTGTTAAAGACTTTCTAAATACACACATGGAACAAATTTACAAAAAATTCGAGGAGTATGATTATTGTACTGTATGCAATGTTCATACTCCTCGAATTTTGTGTAAATTTGTTCCATGTGTGTATTTAGCAAGTCTTTAACCATGCGTTTGAATGAAACTAAGTTATCTGTAATTTTGAGATAAGGAAGGGGGGGCTTACCTTGATGTGCGTCGTTGCTTTTGTTTGGTGTATGTTCTTTGTTCTTCATTTTCTCACGGCATTGTAGACAGCGACATTCGGTCAGTTTCCCTTCACGAAATGTTAGGAACTATGCGAGACATAAAGACGAAATTAACGGTAGCGATAGAAACGCAAGAAAACCTTAAGCACGAAAATGAAGAATTGTGGAAAGAGGTAAACACCCTTAAAAACCAAATCGAACACACACTACAAAAAAGAACGAAAGAAAAAACTTTAAATAAAGGGAATACCAAAAGAAAAGACAGAAGACTTATGCAGCATAGTGCAACTGATGGCACCAAAATTAGCATTCCAGTCACAACCACAGAACTCTCCTCTTAACCGAGGCCCACAAAAAACAAAGAGAGACCACCACCAATCATCGCTCGTTTTACCAGCAGAAGTCTGAGAGACCAGATTCTTGCAGTAAGCAAAAAAACAAAGCCGACAACATCGATCGATGTTGTCGGCCTTGTTTGACAAGAAACTTCCAACACCAATCTATATATATCGAAGGTGAGTTAACCGATCACATACGAAGGTAGCAGGGTTTTTCATCTCGAACACAGAAAAATTGGTCCTTCAGAACACGCAATTTACAGACAAAAAATACTAGTTGCTGTAGTGGTGGTGGAGGTGGGCAGTAGATGGCGTAGATGGAGATGATTCGTAGTAGAGTTTCAGCGTAGTGGTTGAGACAGTTGTAGGTGTCCTCCCGCGATGAGTCTTCGGACTCATTGCAGGTATCAGGAATAATAATAATAATATATATGAACACTGGACTCCATACTTTAAAAATCTTTTATACCAAGCAAGGAAAACAAAAACAGAGAAAAACTACAAGTTCCTGAGGACTACGGATTCACAGATATTTATGAGACAGAATGAAAACACTCAAGTTTATATAATTGCAAGAGAATCTGACCTACACAGCCTACCATTATAAAACATTACAGTAACTCCCCACATCCTTAACAACAAGATTTAAAATCACCTTAAAACTATATAAGGGAGATCGCAAATCTAGGCGAACATGTCCAGTCAGATAATATAAACTTCGAGGTCTTTGACTCTTTGAAGAAATGGACAGACAACATTTCCCCCAATACCGACTTCACTATTATACACACAAACATAAGAAGTATAAAGAAACACTGGCGTACATTGATTACACTGCTCAACTACACCTTGACAAACATAGATGCGTTAATACTGACAGAAGTTGCAATAAACGACACAGAAATTTACGCATACAACATTAATAATTACCAAACCTTCAACTTATGTAGACCAAACAAAAGTGGAAGTGGCATCGTAGCATTTCTCAAGGAAAAATACAATGTGAATGAAAAACAAACTCATTTGAACATGAGGAAACACTAATTTTGGAAATCACAAACAGCGACAAACATAGCATCAAATACACAATAAACATAGCATACAGACCCCAGATAATCCACTCAGCTTTCTGCATGAATTAGAATCATCGGTCAGCGGCATTGAACTCTGTACAACACATAGGCTCATCCTAATAGGAGACATTAACATAAATACTCTTGACCACGCTTCTTCAACCACTAACACATACCTTGATATACTAAGTCAGTAGAACATAAACCCTACCATAAACTTCCCAACAAGAGAAGAAATACCCAACAGTTCACTACACAATCATACATTGACCATATCAACATACAGGCTCCCATCCATAGATATATATCATCAGTTAATTAACGTCAAAATTTCGATCATTACTTTGTCTCAACTTCGTTTCATCACGTTACCTTATCCCCCCCCCTCCCACCACCATCACAAATGTCGACAAAACCAGATCATAGAGCATTGTCGACATGTAAAATATACAGACCGGAATTGCCTACTTAAAATAAATGATCTTGTAACTTTATATGAGAACTTCCTACTAATCTTCACAGAAATATACAAAAAAGCAACAAACGAGGAGACAGACAAGAATCCATTGATAAATGGTGACATTCTAAATAGTATAACTGTAAAAGAAAATCTATGGAAAAGATTAAAAAGTCACCCAGTAACACTCAACTACAAAGATTATATAAAATCACAAGAAATCAACTGAAAAAAAATTCGTAGGGCAAAAGGACACTACTACTTCCAAAAATTTAAAGAATATAATCACAATATGAAGCAAACATGGGCTACACTCAACAAATTACTCACTCGAAAAAAGAAAACTTCAGCACAAAATTTATTGCAAAAAGCTTCGGTCAGGATGTAAACCAAGAGGAACTAGCAGACTCATTCAACCATGCATCCACAAACAATATTCTTCTTCTTCTTCTTCTCTTTCTTCTAAGACGGGTTGTGTCTTCTCTTGAGCAGGATCTTCCAGTCTTCTCTATTCATTGCTGTTCGAAAAAGTTCCTTATATGTTCTGCATCCCGAGATGTTCTTTATTAATTTCAGCCAGTTAATTCTTGGTCTTCTAGGTCTTCTTTTTTCAGTTGGAAAAGTATTGATTAGGACGTTAGGAAGTCTGTCTGCATCCGTGCGTACAGTGTGTCCAAACCATCTCAGTTGTTGTTTTCTAATTTTTTCTATTATTGTCTTTTTATACAATAGTTCTTGTCTGACTGTGATATTTTTTCTTTTCTATCCAACTTGTTATATTTGTTTTTCTTAAGCATTTCATTTCAAATGCCAGCAGTTTTTTCTCCTCTCTTTTTTTGACTGTCCAGGCTTCTGCTCCATAGATGACTGTTGGTATAATTATTGCTTCATATAATTTGATTTTGGCTTGTTTCGATATCTTGTTTGTTTTCCAGATTTTCTGTAATTTTCCCATGGTGGTCCATCCTATCGCTATTCTGTGTTTGATTGTTTTGAGTTCATCTATTGTTTCTGTTAGTTTTGATCCAAGGTATATGAAGTTGTCTACTTGTTCTATTTGTTCTCCGTTTAGGGTGGCTGAGATGGTAGTTCTGTTCCTCCCTATTTTCATCACTTTTGTCTTTTGTATATTTATTGTCATGTCATATGTTTTACAGGTTTCGTTTAGTTTGTTGATCAACTTTTGTAGTTCATTTGGAGTTCTTGCAAGAAGGACGAGATCATCTGCGTATTTGATATTATTTATGTTTAAACAAAAATTATTACACAAAATAAACAATATTACACAACTCAAAAAGGGATAACCTACCAACGATAAACAAAAATTACCAACACAAAGTGAACAGAAAACTGTACATTTTCCGCCTGTAACAAAACAGGAACTGAAGGAAGCACTCTTGCAACTAAAACCAAAGTCACTCCAGGAATAGACAAAATAAGACTCATAGACCTTTTAAAACACTTTGAACAAATAAATCCAATACTTTTGAGACTCGTGAACATAATATTCGACACACTAGCAGTATTCCGCAACAACTAAAATCTACGATAATTACGCCAATTTATAAACTTGGTAAAAGAAATGATACAAAGAACTACAGACCAATAGCTAAACTACCTGTCATTTCAAAAATTCTAGAAAAAATAGCACACACATACCAGACTACAGAACTATTTACAGAAGTAAAACATTATTTCACAAAACCAATATGGCTTTCAGAAAACAAAAAGCACTATCACTTAATTAGAAGACATCGCCGACGCCATAAACAAAGCCCTCGATAAAAACAAGTACATTGTTCTTATAGCAGTACGTTGTACTGCTTGACTTAACCAAAGCTTTTGATACACTTGAACATGACATACTACTGACTAAACTATACTCAATCGGAATAAGAGAAACATTGCATACCTGGTTCAGGAACTATCTCCTAAATAGAACACAAGTAACAAAAATAGGCACAGGCACATGTTACAGCTGGGGTATACAATTAAAACAAGGTGTCCCACAAGGCGCCATATTATCTCTTACACTATTCAACATATACATTAAAAATGTTCATAGCCTGGGCACACGAAGTCAAAGATTTCAGTAGGCAGATGACACCGAATTGTAATTTAAAGTAATTAACACAGATATCAACATGGCTCTCGCCAAATCACAACAAGACTTAAATGAAATCACAACATACTTCTACCAAAACTCAATTGTAATCAACGGCACCAAGACACAGATGTTAATAATACATAATCTGAGAATCTTGCTCCCCGCACCACTATCCTACACTGTCACACATACCACTGCATTAACAACAAAAATACCTGCCAATGACCCGAAATGAAACCCGTAACGCATGCAAAATACCTTGGCCTTTACATAGATTGCCACCTTAAATGGACAAAACATGTAGATTACCTACACACGAAACTCCGCATCACCGCAGCAAAACTCTTCCAACTAAAACACATGATTCCATCTAACATAAAAAAACTCCTACACCACGGTATCTGTGAATCTCTAATCAGGTATGGTATAACGGTCTACGCAAAGACATCAAACAGCCACCTAACAAAATTAGAAATATTACATGGAAAATCGTGTCGACAGTGATTTGGAGATCTTATCACAACAGCCAATATCCGAAACGCTTATGGCGACACACAGAATCCTGAGCATTAAAAATCTGAAACACTTCATAATGTTACTAAGGAATTACTTCAACATCGCCTATTGTAACAACAGAGACACATATCGTATAACACGACCCACAAAAACTCTTTACATCCCTAGACCATTCAACAACTCATACGGTTCTTTTGTGTGATCGCATCTGATACCCACGCTACTCAACAACCTACCAAGAAATTTAAACCACATAGACATCTACAGAACATTAAAACACGTACTCTAGCAGCTATACCAACACAGGTAATATAGCATAACACGTATGTACACATGACAAATCATACATGCATCCAAAGCATACATTCCATCCATATACAGTACCAAACAACATAAATAGGTAAGGCTAATCCTA
Source organism: Typopeltis vanoorti (assembly GCF_054136105.1). Taxonomy (NCBI): domain Eukaryota; kingdom Metazoa; phylum Arthropoda; class Arachnida; order Uropygi; family Thelyphonidae; genus Typopeltis; species Typopeltis vanoorti. Next base: position 81,950,091 of record NC_143551.1, on the reverse strand, counting down.
CTCTCTTTATTATTTATTATTATTACACGACACCTCCAAGGAGTCCAAAGACTCAAAGCTAACCCTAGATTCAAAGTAGTGGGGGGGGGGATTAGCCCACCTCATTCAACTAATCGTCATAATTATAGACTGCAAATTACTGTAATGTATATGTCAATACTATGTATAATAATAAATGTTGATACTGATATGAAAAAAAAGTGTGTATTTATATTTAAAGAAAAAAATATTAAAAAGAAATAAGGTACTTTAAACGGTTTACGGAAAAGTCTCCCCGAACATTTCGCCCCCGGGCACAATTCTCCCCCTGTAGATAATGAGTATGTTACAAAAATGTAAAGACAGTCAACTCTCGATAACTCGAATTTTTATTGAAGTTCCAGCCCCTTTAGTGGAGATTCAATATTAAACTCTCTCGATTACTCGAACCGAACTTCCGATAACTCTAACTTTTCCGAACAAATTTTCAAAATTACATTCGTGTACAAATTGTCATGTAGCTTTTAAACTAATTTCTCCCCTTTTGTATGTCTTCGGAGTTCTCTTTCCATTGTGAAAGTATTAACCGGAACTGTTAATCCTTTCACAATGGAAAGAATACGTACTCGACCACGAGGGCGATAGTCACGTGGTTAGAGATGGACATGTGTGTGTGTGTGGGGGGGGGGGGGGAACAGTGGACAACGCGCGTTTGCTATATTCGCCGCCTCATTATTAGCGGTGCATCGCGTGAACAAGCTGATCGTCGCAAGCAGTGCAATATCTACATATTATTTTTGCATCTTGACTGATTAATCCTGTGTGTACAATGGCAAAAAGTATTCGGTCAATAACAGGGCAAAAGAAAATTGGTAGATGATGACAACCACATTTACGTGTTTTCAAAGAGAACTGTAGATGAACAACATGGAATCTGGGTTTGTGAGAAAAACGTTCCACCTACAAAGGGCGTGTTTGGATAGAGGGTTTGGAAGGCCCATTTGTGAAAGTCGTAACTAAACACAACCATGCAGCTCAAGCTGCAAGGTCGGAAGCATTGCAATTGATTGGTCAAATACGGCAACATGGTAAAAGAAACCATGTTGCCACCAACGAACGGCCACAGCAAATTATTGCACCAGTAATTGCAGAGGCCCATGCCAATGTCACGGCATTACTTCCTAAAAAGGATTCGCTTACACGAACCATTCGTCATGTTCGATGCAACAGTGGTAATCCTGCTTTACCGAGCAATCTCCAGGACCTAGTAATTCCACAAAGTTATCAAGAAATTATTATCGATGGCAATGTACAACAGTTTCTGATGTACAATTCACAGGACAAACTGCTCCCGTGTCGCATGGTTATTTTTTTCACTAGTAACAAACTTCAGTTATTAGCACGTAGCCAGGAGTGGTTTTCTGATGCAACTTTCAGCACAGTACCCGTCATTTCCAGCAGCTTTATACAATTCATGTGGTTCGATTCAATGCAGTTATTCCAGTGGTCTACGTGCTTCAGCCAAACAAAACTCTTGCCACATACATCAAGTTGCTTCAAGAAGTTAAAAATCTACAACCGGGTCTCCAACCCCAGCGACTTATGACAGATTTCGAACAAAGTGCCATGCATGCCTTCCAATAAGAATTTCCTGGTATTGTAAATACCGTTTTTTTTTTTTTTTCATCTTTCCCAAACCGTTTGGCGAAAGGTACAGAATGGAGGTTTTAAAGCCCGATACGAACAAGACCATGAATTTGCTCTTTGGATTCGAATGATTCCGGCATTGGCATTTATTCCTCCTGCTAACGTTATTCAAGCATTTGAAGATTTAGTTGAAGCTCATGACTTCCCCATTGAAGCTATGGTGATTGCAAACTACTTTGAAGATACATATATTGGAAGAAGAAGACAACGGAGAAGCCGGCAATTACTCATTTTTGCCATCGAATTGTGGAATGTTTACATACGAACACTGAATGATCCGCAACGTACCAACAACGGCGTGGAGGGGTGGCACAGAGAATTTCAGGAAACTACTGCTACTTTATTCCCAACTATTTACTGATTCATTGATTCTTTAAAGAAACAACAAGAGCTGCACAATGACCTCAAAAAAGGTTCAAACCGGTCTGGGTAGTGACCTCTCATAAAGTAAGGCAGTATTACATCTCCTAGGAGCTGTGTTTTACATTATGAAAAAATATCAAGGATAGTGAGGGAGCTTGCTCCACCTTTGCTTCGAGTTGCCTTGGTGTTGTACTATCAGGTGTTCACTTACGCTTGGATTCGCCGATAGTTCTTCGGCATGATACTCTTAGATCGTAGTTTTCGATCTCAGAGTTTCGCATGCTGGCTGTAAAATAATAAGGGATTTTTATCTCCTTAATTTAATTAACTTTGCCAGAAAAAATAGCCATTTGGCCTTTTAAATGTAGTGTCTGTTCACAAAATATTAATTATATTCTACGTTTTGATTGATTTTAGACATTTCGCATTTTCAGCAGTTAGGTATCTGTTCTTGGATTTACAGTCCAACAATATTGCACGGTCAGTGACAGAGCATTTTGCCAATCTGTCATTGAAAATGTGCTGGTTAAGGTATTGAATAAGCTGCGTTGTTTCTACATTTAATGTTTCTCTTTGCTTTTCAGGGATTTTGGAGCTTTTAATCTTTCTACATTCAACATTGATTTTATTATCTGAACAAAGATTGATTTTATTATCTGAACAATATACAAGTCCAATTGACTTGTATATTGTCTCTATATTTTTGAACTGAAAGTCATATTTTTTGAAATATGACTTTCAGTTAAAAAAAAAGTCATATTTTTTGAAATATTCATATTTCATATCTCTGTTATATTTTTTGTACTTTCAAAAAATATGACGTCCGCACGGTTAGCCTAGTGGCTGTGCGCTTCGCAACCACATGCCTGGGGAAGGAGTGTCCTAGGTTCGATTCCCGTCGGTGACGTGAGGTGCTGAAGGATCTTCCTCAGCCATTGCCAAGTTAGCCGGTCTTGGGCGTGGACAGCAGGGTTTTACTCAGTTTATCCTGGGATTTTTCATCATCCAAAGCAGACAATCCGGCCTTGAGAACTCAACAATACAAGGTATAGGCTACACCGAGGCGTAGGGCAATCTTTTCCTGAAACGGTTTGAGGTACGATGATTAATAAACCTTCGACACGCAAGGTAAAGGAGGGTATAAAGAAGATGAGATGAGATGAGAAAAAATATGACAGAGATATGCAGCCCTGCGTATAACTATATCATGAGACATATTAAGATATTATACGAAACTTTACTTTCAATAGTTAAATCTTTAAAGTTCGATAACTGGTAATTAATATAATATCATGCGTAATATTAGATCGATGCAGATTGCTCCAGACCAGAATGAGAACAAACTTTCTTATTATGAATATTGTATTTTATATAAAACTTTAAAAGCATTTTAAAATATTTTAGATTTCTAAGAAATCTAAATTCTTTTGAAGTCTGCACATTTTGATTTATTATGAATTATGGATCTTTGACGACTGCATATGTTGGTCCATTATTAAAACATCTAATATTGTTTAATTTAATCATGTTCAGAGAAGACATTTTCCTCGCCTTCTTCATCTACTTTTGGGGCATACCGTTGCAGTGTTTCCTGAAATACTGTGTATATTCTTTAAACTATTAAAACTATATCATATATTTAATAAAAAGAAAATTAGAATAAATACAGTACTTATCAATAATTTTGATTATATTATCACTGATAAGTGATTTCTAATTCGCTTAAAAATAAATATAAAATAAAGCAAACCCATTAATAATGATGCAAAGATAGGTAGAGTAATTAGGAATTCTGCTGATATGCGGAAGGCTGGAACTGTGGGAATGGGAAAATGGGTGTCAGTTCATTGTCAGTAAATATAAAGTCATTCACTTCGGCGTGATTAGATATCCAATGGCGTATTATATTGGTGGAATTATGCTTGAAGAAACTGATGAGGCTACGGATCTTGGAGTGTCAGTAGATACGAAGTTGAAGTTCAGGGGCCAAGTAGCAAAGATTGCAAATACAACTCAAAAGATAATTGAAACGCTGAAACGAACGTTCACATGGGAAGATAAGGATGTCATTTTGCCTCTGTTACAAGACCTTGATAAGACCTCAATTGGACTGTTGTGCGCAGGTCCGGTCTCCTGGTTTCCGTTGTGATTCTGATATATTGGAGAAAGTACAAAGCAGAGGGTTAAAATGATATCAGGATTGTGGAATACTGATTATGAAAACAGACTGATAATTTGTAGACTGCAGACACTAGCAAACAGGAGGAAGAGGGGAAGGAGATATGATTGAGATTTACAAACTTCTGAAAGGGTCATACAGGATTTCAATTGATGGAATTTTTCAATTTATGAAGGATGAGGAAAGGACGAAAGGACATCCTTGGAAGCTGAGAATGAATGCCGCTAAGAAGCGGGTGAAGGCTACATTTTTCTCTCAGAGGGTGGTGGTGGTGGTTGGAACGGATTGCCTTTGAATGTTGTGAGTGCAAGCAGTGTGAATGAATTCATGAATAAATATGATAGCTGGTGTGTGTGTGTGTGTGTAGTTTGTGTTCTCCCTCGGTGAGTCTCTGATTCCCTAGAGGTCTCTCGTAATAATAATAATAATAATAATAATAATAATAATAATAATAACATTAAATTGTCTCCTTTCTCTAGATACAGGAATAAAAGAAAAACTCATAGATGTCTGAACTCTACTAACAGTTGTCGAAAATTCACTCACAGTATGCTAATCTATACAATTTCCATAAAATTGTCTCCTTTCTCTAGATAGGAATAAAAGCAAAACACATTGATGTCTGAATTCTATTAACAGTTTTCGAAAATTCACTCACAGTATGCCAATCTATACAATTTCCATAAAATTGTCTCTTTTCTCTAGATACAGGAATAAAAGAAAAACACATTGATGTCTGAAATCTACTAACAGTTTTCGAAAATTCACTCACAGTATGCCAATCTATAAAATTTACATTAAATTGTCTCCTTTCTCTAGATACAGGAATAAAAGAAAAACTCATTGATATCTGAACTCTAATAACAGTTTTCGAAAATTCAATCACAGTATGCTAATCTATACAATTTCCATAAAATGGTCTCCTTTCTCTAGGAATACTGGAATAAAAGAAAAACTCATTGATGTCTGAAATCTACTAACAATTTTCGAAAATTCACTCACAGTATGCCAATCTATGCAATTTCCATAAAAGTGTCTCCTTTCTCTAGATAGGAATAAAAGAAACACTCATTGATGTCTGAATTCTATGAACAGTCTTTGAAAATTCACTCACAGTATGCCAATTTATAAAATTTACATTAAATTGTCTCCTTTCTCTAGATACAGGAATAAAAGAAAAACTCATTGATGTCTGAAATCTACTAACAGTTTTCGAAAATTCACTCACAGTATGCCAATCTATAAAATTTACATTAAATTGTCTCCTTTCTCTAGATACAGGAATAAAAGAAAAACTCATTGATATCTGAACTCTAATAACAGTTTTCGAAAATTCAATCACAGTATGCTAATCTATACAATTTCCATAAAATGGTCTCCTTTCTCTAGGAATACTGGAATAAAAGAAAAACTCATTGATGTCTGAAATCTACTAACAATTTTCGAAAATTCACTCACAGTATGCCAATCTATGCAATTTCCATAAAATTGTCTCCTTTCTCTAGATAGGAATAAAAGAAACACTCATTGATGTCTGAATTCTATGAACAGTCTTTGAAAATTCACTCACAGTATGCCAATTTATAAAATTTACATTAAATTGTCTCCTTTCTCTAGATACAGGAATAAAAGAAAAACTCATTGATGTCTGAACTCTACTAACAGTTGTCGAATATTCACTCACAGTATGCTAATCTATACAATTTCCATAAAATTGTCTCCTTTCTCTAGATAGGAATAAAAGAAAAACTCATTGATGTCTGAACTCTACTAACAGTTTTCGAAAAATCACTCACAGTATGCCAATCTATGCAATTTCCATAAAATTGTCTCCTTTCTCTAGATAGGAATAAAAGAAAAACTCATTGATGTCAGAAATCTCCTAACAGTTTTCGAAAATTCACTCACAGTATGCCAATCTATAAAATTTCCATTAAATTGTCTCCTTTCTCCAGATACAGGAATAAAAGAAACACTCATTGATGTCTGAACTCTACTAACAGTTTTCGAAAATTCACTCACAGTATGCCAATCTATAAAATTTACATTAAATTGTCTCCTTTCTCTAGATACAGGAATAAAAGAAAAACTCATTGATGTCTGAACTCTACTAACAGTTTTCAAAAATTCGCTCACAGTATGCAAATCTATACAATTTCCATAAAATTGTCTCCTTTTACTCTAGATAGGAATAAAAGAAAAAATCATTGATGTCTGAACTCTACTAACAGTTTTCGAAAATTCACTCAGAGTATGACAATCTATAAAATTTCCATTAAATTGTCTTCTTTCTTTAGATACAGGAATAAAAGAAAAACTCATTGATGTCTGAACTCTACTAAGAGTTTTCGAAAATTCACTCACATTATGCCAATCTATGCAATTTCCATAAAATTGTCTCCTTTCATATAAAAGGAATAAAAGAATAAAAGGATAGGAATAAAAGAAAAACTCATTGATGTCTGAAATCTCCTAACAGTTTTCGAAAATTCACTCACATTATGCCAATCTATACAATTTCCATAAAATTGTCTCCTTTCTCTAGATAGGAATAAAAGAACAACTCATTCATGTCTGAACTCTGCGAACCATTTTCGAAAAATCACTCACAGTATGCCAATCTATAAAATTTAATTAAATTGTCTCCTTTCTCTTGATACAGGAATAAAAGAAAAATTCATTGATGTCTGAACTCTACGAACAGTTTTCGAAAATTCACTCACAGTATGCCAATCTATAAAATTTACATTAAATTGTCTCCTTTCTCCAGATACAGGAATAAAAGAAACACTCATTGATGTCTGAACTCTACTAACAGTTTTCGAAAATTCACTCACAGTATGCCAATCTAAAAAGTTACATTAAATTGTCTCCTTTCTCCAGATACAGGAATAAAAGAAACACTCATTGATGTCTGAACTCTACTAACAGTTTTCGAAAATTCACTAATGTGTGCCAATCTATAAAAATTCCATTAAATTGTCTCCTTTCTCTAGATACAGGAATAAAAGAAAAACTCATTGATGTCTGAACTCTACGAACAGTTTTCAAACATTCACTCACAGTATGCCAATCTAAAAAATTTCCATTAAATTGTCTCCTTTCTCCAGATACAGGAATAAAAGAAACACTCATTGATGTCTGAACTCTACTAACAGTTTTCGAAAATTCACTCACAGTATGCCAATCTATAAAATTTACATTAAATTGTCTCCTTTCTCCAGATACAGGAATAAAAGAAAAACTCATTGATGTCTGAACTCTACTAACCGTTTTCGAAAATTCGCTTACAGTATGCAAATCTATATAATTTCCATAAAATTGTCTCCTTTTACTCTAGATAGAAATAAAAGAAAAAATCATTGATGTCTGAACTCTACTAACAGTTTTCGAAAATTCACTCAGAGTATGCCAATCTATAAAATTTCCATTAAATTGTCTCCTTTCTTTAGATACAGGAATAAAAGAAACACTCATTGATGTCTGAACTCTACTAACAGTTTTCGAAAATTCACTAACAGTATGCAATCTATACAATTTCCATAAAATTGTCTCCTTTCTCTAAATAGGAATAAAAGAAAAACTCATTGATGACTGAACTCTACTAACAGTTTTCGAAAATTCACTCACAGTATGCCAACTATACAATTTCCATAAAATTGTCTCCTTTCTGTAGATACAGGAATAAAAGAAAAACTCATTGATGACTGAACTCTACTAACAGTTTTCGAAAATTCACTCAAAGTATGCCAACTATACAATTTCCATAAAATTGTCTCCTTTCTGTAGATACAGGAATAAAAGAAACACTCATTGATGTCTGAACTCTACTAACAGTTTTCGAAAATTCACTCACAGTATGCCAATCTATAAAATTTACATTAAATTGTCTCCTTTCTCCAGATACAGGAATAAAAGAAAAACTCATTGATGTCTGAACTCTACTAACAGTTTTCGAAAATTCACTCACAGTATGCCAATCTATAAAATTTACATTAAATTGTCTCCTTTCTCCAGATACAGGAATAAAAGAAAAACTCATTGATGTCTGAACTCTACTAACCGTTTTCGAAAATTCGCTTACAGTATGCAAATCTATATAATTTCCATAAAATTGTCTCCTTTTACTCTAGATAGAAATAAAAGAAAAAATCATTGATGTCTGAACTCTACTAACAGTTTTCGAAAATTCACTCAGAGTATGCCAATCTATAAAATTTCCATTAAATTGTCTCCTTTCTTTAGATACAGGAATAAAAGAAACACTCATTGATGTCTGAACTCTACTAACAGTTTTCGAAAATTCACTAACAGTATGCAATCTATACAATTTCCATAAAATTGTCTCCTTTCTCTAAATAGGAATAAAAGAAAAACTCATTGATGTCTGAACTCTACTAAGAGTTTTCGAAAATTCACTCACATTATGCCAATCTATGCAATTTCCATAAAATTGTCTCCTTTCTCTAGATAGGATAAAAGAAAAACTCATTGATGACTGAACTCTACTAACAGTTTTCGAAAATTCACTCACAGTATGCCAACTATACAATTTCCATAAAATTGTCTCCTTTCTGTAGATACAGGAATAAAAGAAAAACTCATTGATGACTGAACTCTACTAACAGTTTACGAAAATTCACTCAAAGTATGCCAACTATACAATTTCCATAAAATTGTCTCCTTTCTGTAGATACAGGAATAAAAGAAAAACTCATTGATGTCTGAAATCTCCTAACAGTTTTCGAAAATTCACACACAGTATGCCAATCTATAAAATTTCCATTGAATTGTCTCCTTTCTCTAGATACAGGAATAAAAGAAAAATTCATTGATGTCTGAACTCTACGAACAGTTTTCGAAAATTCACTAACAGTATGCCAATCTATACAATTTCCATAAAATTGTCTCCTTTCCCTAAATAGGAATAAATGAAAAACTCATTGATGTCTGAACTCTACTAACAGTTTTCGAAAATTCACTCACAGTATGCCAACTATACAATTTCCATAAAATTGTCTCCTTTCTCTAGATAGGAATAAAAGCAAAACACATTGATGTCTGAATTCTATTAACAGTTTTCGAAAATACACTCACATTATGCCAACTATACAATTTCCATAAAATTGTCTCCTTTCTGTAGATACAGGAATAAAAGAAAAACTCATTGATGACTGAACTCTACTAACAGTTTTCGAAAATTCACTCACAGTATGCCAACTATACAATTTCCATAAAATTGTCTCCTTTCTGTAGATACAGGAATAAAAGAAAAACTCATTGATGTCTGAAATCTCCTAACAGTTTTCGAAAATTCACACACAGTATGCCAATCTATAAAATTTCCATTGAATTGTCTCCTTTCTCTAGATACAGGAATAAAAGAAAAATTCATTGATGTCTGAACTCTACGAACAGTTTTCGAAAATTCACTAACAGTATGCCAATCTATACAATTTCCATAAAATTGTCTCCTTTCTCTAAATAGGAATAAACGAACAACTCATTCATGTCTGAACTCTGCGAACCATTTTCGAAAAATCACTCACAGTATGCCAATCTATAAAATTTCATTAAATTGTCTCCTTTCTCTAGATACAGGAATAAAAGAAAAATTCATTGATGTCTGAACTCTACGAACAGTTTTCGAAAATTCACTCATAGTATGCCAATCTCTACAATTTCCATAAAATTGTCTACTTTCTCTGGATATAACAAATTTACAACAATATGGTGAACATCCAATATGCCAATTCCAGCCGAGAATCGTCATTTCATTTACATGAGTATTTAACAACTTTGTTATTACCTTCACCGCTTTCGTTTCTATAGATTTTATCAATATGTACAATTCTGAATGCCAAGGCTTACTGTTTACAAACTATCCAAGGGGACGTTCTTTTCTCTTCTACATTGCAGAAAATTTCTACGCCTATGGTCTCTCTTTCTCTCTCTGGACGAAAAACCAATAAATAAACCGCTAAGTTAGCTATATAAAAATGCCATTGATTAAGAAGTAGTCTTTGAAAGGTGAATTTTTTTTAATTTAAATCCTAGCACTAAAGGTTAAAAATTTAAGTTTTATCTTATATTCGAACAATATCACTATACGAAACCATCCGCAACCAGGAATTCTTATAATGATATACTGTGACTTACTCGCCACAGAACATTGAGTATTTCTCAAGCTTCTTAAATCGCGACTAATAAAGAGCTTTAAAAATTAGACTCTTTTCTAATACTTGAACAAATCATGAAAGTTTTATTAATAATTTTGTTAATTAATCGCACCTTTCAACTTAGCAGAATGCAATTAAAAATAAAAATGAAACAGCGAACTTTTGAGAATGACAAAATAAGAACAGCGAACAGAACGATAACTGGTAGATCACTTTGGGAAAAGAATATGTTAAAATATGATTGATAGCTGCTCTTTTTGCCTTTATATGATTGCAACCTGCAATTAGTTTGGTTTAAAAATGTATTTGAAAGCCATGCTAGACACAGGATATTCTGCAGTCATGTTGCAGTTTTCCTTTAGTACGGAATGCATATCATTATCAAATTCTTTTCATTAAAGCAGTAAAAGTAACTAACCAAAGCAAGCAGGATACATTACTTAAAATAATTCTTACTGAAGTGGTTTTGAAAAGTATTTTCCCAACTCTTACATGAATGATAAAAACAAATCAAAAATATTCAGATAAATTCGATTGATAATAATTAGTTCTGTGTTTTACTTCAAATAATTATGCAACTTATCCTAAGCGAATGCATCGCAACGTTCCTAAAGAAAATGCTAATACAAGTTGGTAAAAATAGTACAAGATGGATTACAGAAGTTTTTTTTATATCTTAAAAAAAAAGAAATAATTAAAGATAAATGATTTCAAACCACACATTGATTAAGATTAATGTTTTCTTCTAAATTTATTCGATGAAAATATTCATGCAGTTAATATTTTGCGAATTTACACAAGTGCTCTGTCTTGTTAGAGATCACCTTTCTAACCGTTTGAAACTTGGGGTGGGAGGGGGGGGGGAGAAGAGAAAAAGAAATATAGAGCCATTTTGCAGCCTTATATCTCAGTAATATAAAATTCTCAAATATTTCCAAAACAATACTTGAATTCTGCTCGACATTGCGAACATTATTCATTTTGTCATCTAAACTCTGTTTGCTTAAACAATAATACTCAGTTTAAGAACGATAAACTAAAGCACCTAATTAGGATACGCTGTAAATTGTAATCTTTATCATTACAAAATCATTTTGATTCTGCACTCACCTGATGAAATTACTGATAGTGTTTCTGTATCTTTCAGTATAGTTGCTGTTTCTGGAACTGCTGTAGATGTTGGTATAGTCGTCGATTTAGTAATGATGCTACTCAATTCGTCTGGAATTGTTGATGATGTTGATGTGGTCGTTGTCGTTCTTTCTGAACCTGCTAAAGCTATTGGTGCAATCATCCATTCAGGAACGGCGCTAATCGATATGTCTGGAATTGTTGATGATGATGTTGGTCTGGTCGTTGTCGTTCTTTCAGGAACTGCTAAAGTTGTTGGTATAGTCGTCAATTCAGGAACGGTGCTACTCGATATGTCTGGAATTGTTGATGTGTTCGTTGTCTTTCTTTCTGGAACTGCTAAAGTTGTTGGTACAGTCGTCGATTCAGGAACGGCGCTACTCGATATGTCTGGAATTGCTGATGATGTTGATGTGGCCGCTGTCGTTCTTTCTGAAACTGCTAAAGTTGTTGGCACAGTCGTCGATTCAGGAACGGCGCTACTCGATATGTCTGGAATTGCTGATGATGTTGATGTGGCCGCTGTCGTTCTTTCTGAAACTGCTAAAGTTGTTGGCACAGTCATCGATTCAGGAACGGCGCTACTCGATATGTCTGGAATTGTTGATGATGTTGATGTGGTCGTTGTCGTTCTTTCTGGAACTACTGAAGTTGTTGGTACAGTCGTCGATTCAGGAACGGCGCTACTCAATATGTCAGGAATTGTTGATGATGATGTTGGTCTGGTCGTTGTCGTTCTTTCTGGAACTGCTAAAGGTGTTGGTACAGTCGTCGATTCAGGAACGGCGCTACTCGATATGTCTGGAATTGTTGATGTGGTCGTTGTCTTTCTTTCTGGAACTGCTAAAGTTGTTGGTACAGTCGTCGATTCAGGAACGGCGCTACTCGATATGTCTGGAATTGCTGATGATGTTGATGTGGCCGCTGTCTTTCTTTCTGAAACTGCTAAAGTTGTTGGCACAGTCATCGATTCAGGAACGGCGCTACTCGATATGTCTGGAATTGTTGATGATGTTGATGTGGTCGTTGTCGTTCTTTCTGGAACTACTGAAGTTGTTGGTACAGTCGTCGATTCAGGAACAGCGCTACTCAATATGTCTGGAATTGTTGATGATGATGTTGGTCTGGTCGTTGTCGTTCTTTCTGGAACTGCTAAAGGTGTTGGTACAGTCGTCGATTCAGGAACGGCGCTACTCGATATGTCTGGAATTGTTGATGTGGTCGTTGTCTTTCTTTCTGGAACTGATGAAGTTGTTCCTACAACCGTCGATTCAGGAACGGTGCTACTCGATATGTCTGGAATTGTTGATGATGTTGATGTAGTCGTTGTCGTTCTTTCTGGAACTGCTAAAGTTGTTGGTACAGTCGTCAATTCAGGAACGGCGCTACTCGATATGTCTGGAATTGTTGATGTGGTCGTTGTCTTTCTTTCTGGAACTGATGAAGTTGTTCCTACAACCGTCGATTCAGGAACGGTGCTACTCGATATGTCTGGAATTGTTGATGTAGTCGTTGTCGTTCTTTCTGGAACTGCTAAAGTTGTTGGTACAGTCGTCAATTCAGGAACGGCGCTACTCGATATGTCTGGAATTGTTGATGTGGTCGTTGTCTTTCTTTCTGGAACTGATGAAGTTGTTCCTACAACCGTCGATTCAGGAACGGTGCTACTCGATATGTCTGGAATTGTTGATGATGTTGATGTAGTCGTTGTCGTTCTTTCTGGAACTGCTAAAGTTGTTGGTACAGTCGTCGATTCAGGAACGGCGCTACTTGATATGTCTGGAATTGTTGATGATGATGTTGGTCTGGTCGTTGTCGTTCTTTCTGGAACTGCTAAAGTTGTTGGTACAGTCGTCGATTCAGGAACGGCGCTACTCGATATGTCTGGAAGTGTTGATGATGTTGATGTGGTCGTTATTTATGGAACCATTGAGAAAATATGTGAAGTTGTGGGAATAAGGAGATGGTTTCGTAGGAAAAAGAGAAATTCAATAATGCATTGGTTTTAGTTTTATGCTACAAACCCAAATGGGGGCACTTTCTTCATAATTAGATGTTAAAGTTTATGAATATAAAAATATGGAGTTTTTAGAGTATTCCTTTTTGTTTTTGATTATCACAGAACTAATGCTAAATGACTAAATAGTGTTACATTTAACGAAATTATGTTAAAAGTACGTTAAAATTATGTTGCGTTAGAATTACATTTAACGAAATAACGGAAACGAACTGAATTCAATATGAGCAGTGTTATGCACTCGAAACTAATTGAAAACTAATTATTTAAATTTAGAATTGCTTAAGTAAGTGGAGGATTTCTTAGCATTCATGACAGCTTCTAAATCAGTAAGTAATAATAATGTAATAGTAAATTCTCAATATATACTTTGACTATAACATCATAAGTTATTAACGTGAATGAGAGAAAAATTAAAGTATCATTAATAAAACGGAAATTTTAATTTACTGAAAGAATAAAGCAGCCTTAAATGAAAGTGATAGCACAATTTTAGATCAATTGATAGTTTCCTAAGTCATCAAGTAAGTGATTCTACTAGAATGGAATCGTATTTTAGATTTAATGGTAAAGCATGAAAATTAGTGGTAGATCACATTCTTTCATTTGATTCATTATGTGGAAATTTCTCACAATTCACCCTTCACAGGTGAATTGCGAGAAAATGTGTGATGAGAGAATTGCTCATTACCAAGTATCAAAAACTGGAATCTGAAGAAAAGTAACTTTGAGAATATGATAAAAAAATGAGGAATGACAAACAGGAAGCATTAAAGAATGCTTCCAGTTTTGTATTCCAACATTAAAGAAAATTATAACAGGAATTCATTAAACGTAATTTAAATTTAAATTTTATTCTTAGAAGTATACTGCATAATTAATCTAGAGCTAGTTGCATGACAATTCAAATTATCAAAAAAGAAAGAAAGAAAATGAAACTTTCATGAGTAAACTATCGTAGGAGATTATTCATTACAGTCTGGAGTGCCATATCTGAATTATTATTATTATTATCATCATCATCATCATCCAATCAACACCTATTCAAAAGGCAGAATTTATCATAAAAGATTGCAGTAATGTAGGAAATAAATGTTTACGTCTAACGATAACATAAGTCACAATTGGGAGAAATACTTGGCTTTAACGTAAATTATGATATGAAGTGGACTACCTGCATTACTCACCTTCAAAAGAAATTTAGAACTATTGAAGCGAAACTATTCCAAATTAGAAACATAACCCACCATACCTGAAAACTCTGATACACAAACTTTATGTAACCAATAATTCCTTATGACGTGTGTCTGCACAGTAGCTCAAGACAAAATACAGAAAAGGGATAAACTGAGAGAGACGAGTGCGAATACAAGTTACATACGTACCAACCCTTCGCAGCCAATAGAAATAGATTCTGTTTCATAACCTATATAAAATGTCTTGTATTCCCATAAATATAATCTTTATCGTTAAATGTTTCTTACGAACACTTTTTTCTTTCATTTATTGTACTTGTCTGAACTTATTTCATTTCAGCTTTTATGTTATGCTTGCATTTGTCCTCTCGTTTCTCCCTTATTTTCTCTTTTTCATGTTATTTCTTCCCAGGCTTTCTTTCGTTTTTCTTTTATACTTATAAGTTTGAGTTATAGGATATATTTGATTCCTGGGTATGATTTACAATGTTATATAAAATTGTATTCATTTTATATATAATTTTAATTGTATATAAAATTAAAAGTTCCTGTAATCATTTAAAAATACTACTACCATTAACTTTTCTAACTTAATGTGATATATATTTTTAATTTATGTATGCTTCTCTTCTCCTCCCATCCTAATGGACATTAAAATATTACTGTAAAAATTAACGTACTCTGAGATATTCTGCTGCATGCTAACAAAAGAGTAGCAATGTAATACTGTAATGTAAATTAACACAATATTAATCTTAATATTGTGTTAATTATATTAATATACTTATAATAATTATAATTATAAATTAATTACAATAATATAATTAATAATTATATTAATATAATAACATATCATTATTATATATCAATATTTTAATAATATATAAATAATTTATTTTAATTAATTTAAATTACGAAACAAAATAAATCACTAAAATTCTTATGGTAATTTAATGTATTTAATTTTACTAATTACTAATTATATGAAGAGCCAAATGCTTCAATCCCGCGACATGAACTTATTTAAGTTAAGGGATATTACATCCCATATTGTTTCTTAGCCGAATAAGAAATATGAATTGAAGCCTTTGGCTCTTCATATAATTAGTAATTTATTTGGACACCTCCTTGGCAATCCTCATAGAAGGGATGCAAGTTCTGTTCGCTACAAACTTGGTATTAAGTCTACCTACTCACTGATGCGACCTCAATAAAGGCTGAGGTCTGGATAGTGACCTTCTCTCACTCATAATGTAGAACAGTAATACAGCTCCTAGGAGCTAAGTTCACATTACGGGTAAATACCAAGAATAGTGATCGGCGCTTGCTCCACACTTACTATAAGTTGCCCCCAATTTGCACTACCAAATGGGTCAGGTGTTGCACTATCCATGTATTTGCTTACGCTTGGAATCGCCGAACTTTATATATTTACTATATTCCGCATGAAACTCTTTGAGTTTCTTATTCGGCTATGAAACAATATGGGATGTAATATCCCTTAACTTAAATAAGTATTTAATTTATTATATCTTATTGTTATCTGTAAGTTATCTTTTCAATAAATATTGAGTAAGTATAAAATATATTATTATTATTATTCGTAAAAAAATATTGACTGCACCAAAACTCATCGCTTTGAAAACAGTAACGAACTGCTTCATCAGCAACAGCGTGAAGATATTATCATGCACAACCTCCCCGAAATAATTACCACAGGAAATCTCACAAACAGAATATTAAGACTAGGCAATACGATAGACTAGAATCGATCAGCTAGGAACGATAGAAACGATATGGGTTCAATCGATATATCGACAATCCCTTCAATAAAAAAAGTAAACGTCAAAAATCTATAAGAGACAGCTTAGCAGAAGCCTGCAAGCATCTGAATGTATATTATGACAATTCCCATGCCACTTTCCAATATCCTTTTACCAGATGTTGCGCTATCTGACAGGGAAATCACAAATAGCCCAAAAAAGTGCTGATTTAAACGAGTAAAGAATGGAAAAATATTCTTAAAAAAGATATATGATTATAGTAGTACTCAAAAAACAAGAAAGAAATTGTTTAGAACATGTAAGGTAAACACTACAGAAAAAAATTAATCACACCAAATAAAGAAGGTAAAAAGTCACTCAAATGGAATAATGACCATCAAGTGGACTAATTCTGGAATATCAGAAATCAGAAGAAACAGCCTAACCTTAAAGTTTATCTAAGAGATCACATGGATAATTAGCTGACTAAACCATCCTCATACAATGACGAAGCAAGCATCTATCCTATAACTTCCATTCACACAAACAACAATGTCCGAAATCAAGACGAAGAGATGAAATAATATTAATAGAAAAGAAATTAATGAACTAGAAATCTGAAAATAGATAGCATCTGAATTAAAATAAATAAGAATCTAATCAGGAATATCTGTAACTAAACGCCATTTAACTGCTCATTAATGAACAAATTAGGAATATACGTTTTTCTAATAATTTTTTCAAATTACAAATAGACCTCCTTTATAATCTGAACTATCATTTAGTGCTTTCTCCCCCCAGTAACTGTGCATTAGTAGATTTTAAAGTGTTCTAGTGTTGGAATGAGATAGCCGGACTTAATCCGCAAGAGCCTTCAAAAAGTTTCAAAAAGAACCTTCAAGTAGTGATGACTAGAGCGTCATCACTACTTGCTTGTCCAGAGTTCGCTGATTCGAAAATGATACGATCGAACCCAGAAACCAAATAAAGAAAACATCCGCGTTATATATATGCGAGGGGGGGGGGCTGGAAAGTTCTAATCAACACCTAGAACAAAGAATATTAAAGTAACTGATATAACCACAGAAAAGAACATACGAGGATATAAGAACATAAGTTACGTTCATAACCTTGGTATTAGTATATTCTTTCTTTATTGTGGTTATATCACTTACTTTAATATTCTTTGTTCTAGGTGTTGATTAGAACTTTCCAGCCCCAACCTGATTTTTGACAATACTCTTTTCAAAAATCACATACTGAACATCAAATGTTAAAGAAAGAAAGTAATAAAATATACAAATGAAATAGGTTTTTCTTTAGAGAATAAAGAAATATTTTATCTTGCATATAAAAGTCATCACTCGTGTGCACATTGTAGGACAACATAATTGAGTATTTATAAAAGGCATTATGCAAAAAGTATTATGTAAAAGTATTATTTATATGATATATTATTATTATATTATAATTTCGTCTGATATACTGTATATCAGGCGAAATAAGCAAACAAACCCATTGAAACATAAATAACCTGAATGATAAAATGCAAATACAAATAGCTAAATGAAGGCATAAAAACAGGAGCATTGTAGCATTACATGACACGCAAAGGATAATCTTCCATAAGGGGAGAAAATTGCCTTTATGGGAGACAAAATAGTTACTAATAGATACTAATAAAGATGACTAATTACGTGTAGTTACTTTCCAGTAAGTGCTAGGATAGCTCCTGTTTTGCTGATAATATGAATTCACAACGTTAAAAAATGTAAAAACCTTCCAATAAAAAAAACAAATAACTACACGTTATATGTGATATTCTTTGGTCTTTTCTATAGCATAGAAATATATGATTTCATATATTTTACTAATAATTATGTAACATTTATGAAATAACCTAATTAAAACTTTAATCTACCAGAGAAGCTGAATTTTCAGAGCTTCCAGTGCACAATTAATAATTTATTTTAATTATTAAGTTATTATTACTATTGAATTAAGTGTTTAGTTATATATTTACTTATTAATTTTTATGTATTCGTGCTAGACGGATTCAAACTCAGGTCTTTAAGTCTGAAGTCTTATATATATATATATATATATATATATATATTAGGGTTACCAAGTAATTTTATAAGCTTGTTTATTTAACTCCTAATCCCAAGTATGCAAACAATTAAGTTTGCCTGAAACATAGTTCAAGTCTAAAGATGGTACAACACCAGACCGGTTTCTTTAGGTTGAAACCGGTCTGGGTAGTTACCCCACCCATAATGTATTGCAGTATACATCTTTTAGTGAGATGTGCTTTACATTATGGGAAAATACTAAGAAGAGTGATAAGAGCTTTACCCACCTTTACAATGAGTTGCCTTGGTGTTGTACCATCTTTAGACTTGAACTATGTTTCAGGCGCAAATTTAATTGTTTGCATACTTGGGATTAGGAGTTAAATAACCAAGCTAATAATAGCTTATAAAATTACTTGGTAACTCTAATATACAGTATCCCCATATTAAAAAATTAATTATATATATATGAATTAGTATATTAATATCAGCAACGTGTGAGGACTATTACCCACATGCTCAAAAGCATGTCGATAAAAGTCCTCACGTGCATAGACCTTTATGTTATAAGTTTCATACAAATACGTCAGCCGAGTAATAAATTATTTAATACACGGCAGCCTTCTTGATAATAAATTTGATTAATTAAATTCCTTTTTATTTTTCTCCTTGTTAATAAGTGTAATAACTTCCTGATTTTCAGCAACTTAAATATTCTAAAACTTAAAAGCATATAATTGTAGCTCGTTGCTAATATATCAGATTTTAAAATATTAGCGAAAATTAATTCGTAAGTGTAAAAAGAACTTTTACACCTTTCATTTCCAATTAAGTATCGTCTACTATTTGGTAGGGACTGAAATGAATAGAACTTCCAGTGTCTGATAATTTTTGAAGTCGAAGTAATTTCATGGTCCCTTCGTATTCTCACGGCAACCTTCTAAGCCGTCAGATAGGAAGAAAAAAGAATTATACGTTTGATTATAATCGCCGACTACAATCAGATCACTCTAATGAATTTGAGTATTGTGTGCAAGACACAATAAGACTTACAGTTGTTCAGCAAGTTAGTCAAGATACTACGATTAGCATTAAGTGGTGGATCAATTTGAGGCTAAATATGGATTTTTAAGAAACAGACATGTCCTATGAATTTAACTTTACATAATTCATAGAAGTAAAAATAGTGTGAATGAGTGATAGTAGAAGAGTATTTCCCAATCGACTGGAGGAGATGACTGACTCATCTATATTTTATATGTTATAGATTATATTTTACTTCACAAACGTATCAATTTTCTTTCTTTCTTTGTTGTTAAAACAATCTTTCTGTCTACAATATGATCAGTTCAACTTTCAGCTTTCTAATCCAGAGTCTTTAATTCACTGTATAATTTTGTGTCAGATATTTCTGATCAACCCAGATATTAAAAGCAGCATCCGAACTATTACGGCGTTAATTTTTAGCGATCTGCTTTTGTGGCGATCTGCTATCTGTCTTATTTTATTTAGTTTGCACATTTATCACACTTATCACGCATAATAACTCAATCAAGACTAAATATAATAACCTAAGCGACTGTATGCATGCAACTCTAAAAATGCTTCATTAAATGGAACAAATCATGATGAAAAAGGATTATATCAAGTAAAGGTTCAAGTATTTTTAATTAATAAATCACATTACTTACGGCGCGTGAATATGAAAACTATTTTCTTACATTTTTATTATGCAAAAAACCGAAACTGAATCCAATCATATACCACAAACAGCTTTTACTTTGTCATAGAGATCATTGGCAATCATAAACACATTAAACTATTCACATAACAATTAGAGATGTTTAAAACTCTTACTCTCTACAATCTCATGAGACTAATTCTCATACGTGCATCAAACCGATCAATGATTTACCACAACTATCTGAGAACAGAAAAATTGTCAGTAAATGTAAATTAGAATACTGCGAAAGAAGTTTAATCTTTCTCCCTTACTAAATGTGTATATCTTGAGTGGCAAGATCATGATGAATAATAATATATTAATTCACTAATGAAACTCTTCAATGTATTCCTATCTTTAATATGCATATTAAGAAATTCAAACTTAAAAATAAAACGGTTCAGTAAAAAAAATTGAAGTTCATTACCAATCATCCATTCTATTAACAAAAAAAGGATATCTTAACCAAAAGCAAATAGAGTAATCAGTACGCAGTTTACAAAAAAATGAAATAGTCACGATGCTAAACGGAAACGCTTAACATATATCCTGCCCTATTCATCGAAAGCTGATGAAAAATATGAGACAGAATTTTTGTAATTTTTGGTAAGCCTTATTCTGGTACAGTTTATAGCTCAGGTGTCGTATTTGGTTACAAGAAATTCTTGATACTCGTGTATCAAGAATTTCTCCTGATATACGAGTGGCTTCTTTGATATTTTTAAGTTTACAGATTTTACAGTCATTTCATGTGTGCGAGTATGTGTGATTACTATAAAATTGTAATCCTTTCAGTCAGGTGATCCAAACTACTTGCCAAGAGTCAAGTTTCTTTTCTGATAAACGACATTAGTCTGTTGCAAAATATTCCGACACTTCTTTTATGTTAGCAGTTTGTCTACAAAACATTCTGTGTTTTTTATCAATTTCTCATCAACCCAAATATTAAAAGCAGCATCCGAACTATTACTCTGTTAATTTATTCTTATCTGCGGTGAATAACGAAATTTCATTCTGTTTGATTACTGAAAAAAAGAAAGAAAGAAAGGTATTAAGAACTATTTCTAGGTATTTGATTTGTCTATTATTTAAATATGCAATAAATATTATTATTATTAGTAGGACTATTAAGAAAGTCTCCAGGGAGTCAGGGACTCATCGAGTGAGGCAGCATACCACACGCACCAGCGATCATACTTGTTCTTAAATTCATTCACATTGCTTGCACTCACAACATCCAATAACAATCCATTCCAATCATGCATCACCCTATGAGAGAAAAAATCTAGCCCTCACCCCTTTCTCAGTAGCATTTATTCTCAGCTTCTAAGGATGCCTCTTGTCTTTCACCACCCTCCATAAACTGAAATATTTCATCAACTGAACTCCTGTATGACCCTTACAGAAGTTATTAAGTCTCAATCATATCACTCCTTTTTCTCCTGTTTGCTAGTGTCTGCAGTATATAAATATTCAATCTGTCTTCATACTCAGTATTTCGCAATCCTGATATCATTTTAATACCCTCCTTTGTACTACTCTCTCCAATATATCAGAATCACAACTGAACCAGGAGGCCAGACCTATTTCAAGTATAGTCCAAGTGAGGTCTTATCAAGGCCTTGTAAAGAGGCAAAATGACATCCTTATCTTCACTAATGAACGTTCGTTTCAGCAATGCAATTATAGTTTGAGTTGTATTTGCAAACTTTGCTACATGGTCCCTGAACTTCAACGTCCTATCTACTAACATTCCATGATCCCGAGATGATCAGTTTCTTCCCAGTAATATAATATTGGATATTGCTGTATGACTTTACATTTACTGTCATTGAACAGACATCCATTTTTCCATGCCCACAATTCCTGCCTATTCAAATCACTCTGCAAGGACTGTATATCAGCTCATTCCTGATTATCCTACCAATCTTTGCATCATCATCAAATAGCCGTATGTCGCCTGTCAAATCCTTCCCAGTATCATAATTTATAGATTGAATAACAGTGGACCAAGAGCACTAATCCTTGTGGTACACCACTGGTTACCTTAAATCTTGCAGACTCGCACCCCACATTTTAATATATGTCAGTCAGCCATCATATTATCCCTGCTAATATTCTATAATCCAAAACCATATTCCGCAATTTATGCAACAGTCTGCAATACTGTATTCTGTGAAAGCCTTGGTAAAATGCAAAATTATCGTGGTGCATTCACTTCCCTTGTCTAGTTCAATTGTAACATTATTATAGAATGTGATCAAGTTGCTAAAACATGACCTACCCTTATTAAACCCATGTTACTCATTGCAGACTAGAGATTCACTGTCATCCCATTTCTGAATGCGAGCCCTAACCAATTTTTCTAAAATCTTCATCACAACTCATGAGATATTGATTGGTTGATATTTGGAACATCGGTCTTTGCACCGTCCTTGTACAGTGTGATTACCATACAGTCTTTCCATTCCAGAGGAGCCCTTCCTTGTTCTGAGACTCAAATTATGTAACTTAGTCAAAGGAATAGCCATTTGATCTGAACTCTTTTGGTACCCGTGCTTATATCCCATCAGTCCTTATTGCAGTTTGTGCAACAGCTGTAATACCTTCTCATCATATACTTGAGTTTCTTCATCCAGTGAAGAGGTGGCGGTGAGCTCAATGTTACGCACACTAGGTTGACAGCATCTAGAGAAATTGGTACTCATTAATTGAACAACATCTTCTGCATCTGTCACCCTTACACTATCTGCATTTAGCAGAGTTGTTCTTTCATATTCGTTTTCACCTGATTCCGTGCTTTCTTTTTATGTTGCAGATTAATTTTCTTTTCCTCCCTGTGTTCATTCAAACTCTGTCGACTTTCTATAATTCCCGCGTCGAATCTCTAATAAATTGCTTTAATTTCGTTAAATAATTTTCAATATCCTCCTCGATATCTTCAATAAGATATTCAGGAGGTTATTTAACTTCTCTGCTCTTCTTAGCGTTACGCTTTTTGTGCGTTTTAGCACCATTTAAAACTATATTTAAAAATGCAATATCTTAACAAAAATATGCTATATAACACTAAATACACTAAAATATACACTAATATAATACAAAACTAATTTTCTAAGGGAAAACCAGAAATAAAAATTACCAATTTTACAAGAGCACTAAATTCACCCTCCAATCACAATGTAGACTCGAACCCATTGCATATCATTGCATTTCTACAGTGACATTAATTTAAACACGAAATATATAAAATTCATTACAAAAGCTTGTTGATTTTTTTACCAGAAAAGCAAACCTTAAGTCATTAGATGAGTGATACACATACACACATTAAGCAGTATGTAATTATAGGGATGGGAAAACAAACAAAGAAACCCCGCAAAGGTTTATACAACCATTAAATCCGATATATTTTTGGAAACTTTGGTGCTTTGTTAAAGGTGATAATTTGCACACGATTTTTAATGATTTGTGAATGTAGTAGTTTTTTTGTCTCGCTAGGAGTCGAAGTCGATATGATTGCAGTTTTTAGTTATAATTTGTAGCATCGCTTTTTATTAATATGTTACACCTCCAGGGAGTTCAAAGACTCATCGAGGGAGAGTGTGTCAACTGCATAACAGCATCGAACGATTGATTCCTTCCAACTACTAACCGCGCTCAAACTTGCTTAACTTTTTACCAGCCATTAGTAGCAGAGAGTCTGCCAATCGACCAATCCCAACAATCCCTTTCGCTATCGTTGTTCATGTATTTAAAAAAATCTATGAAAGTTTATACCTTCAAAGTTTTCGAAATTTTTGTGAGAGTTGATCTGACCGTAGTTTTTCTTTCTTTCTTTTTCTCTCATAATTGATGTGGACATACATTTTAGAAAAATTGCGTTTTAAATTCGCTGTAGTTTTCGAAACGTACGTATGCGGAAATATTTTCGGGATCAGAATGAATTTCAGTTGCTTATATTTAATGATTTAATTACAGTGAACTTAGTAGTAATTTAGCTAAGCATTATTATTGTTTTTTTTTTTTGAAATTTTGTGATATGTAACGTTTGGATTTTCCACATGTTAATGTGGTATTTTATGAATCTGGATATGAATGTATGTATGTATTTTCTGGAAACTTATTTAACTGCCGAAGTTAATATATAATTTTGTTTTTGTTATTAAAAACAAAATTTCATATTACAAATATTTGTCAGCTATTTCTGCACTGTTAAATTATAAACCTCTTAATTAGAAATTTTTAATTTATATCAGGAAAGAAAATATTTTAAAAAGAGATGATAACTTCAAACCAGTCTGAAATATTTAAAATTGACACACAAAGTCATTTTCATTCATTCTGCAGTTTATTCATTGTCATTTCAGTAATTTGCAGTTATGTAAAAGCGAAGCGAAATGGATAATTTGGCCAAAGTACAGAATAAATAAATATAAACTTCAACAGTATCTTACTTCTTATTAGAAATTATATTGTATTATATTATATTATATTATATTATATTATAAACAATATCGATCTGGGATGAGATTGATATGTACTACCCTAAATTGTACTTTATATATATATGCACACTGATTCTCTTATATTCTTTAAAAATATCGCGGAGGAAATTTATGTATATCCAAATAATTAAAAAGATTTTATTAATTGGATAGGCATAAATTTACTCGTCATCTTTTTGAAAGTATATGCTGTATATTCTCTATTTAGAAACATGCAGTTATTACTTTTATCACGTTTAAAACGTGACTTTTCATGTTACGAGTAGTAGTAGTAGAAATGAAAGCATTAGTAGCATTAGTAGAAATGAAAGATGAAAGTATGCTAAGGATGCTTCAATGTCACATTAGTTCTGTGAATTAATCCATTTTTATACTGATATAAAATTATTATTTAGTAAAACAGTGGCCATAAAATAAATGTGTCATTAAATTTGCCTATTTTTCCTATTTACATGCTTAAAAAATATTAAAATAACATATCACACACACATACACACACACACACATCTAATGATATTCGGATTATTTTATTTATACAGCAATTCTACAAATTACAGTTTGTAAAACCTACGATGTGTACAGTTGCATTGCTAAAAAACAGATAATGAGTTATTAATATATATCAGCAAACTAAACATATATTTAACTTATCAAATAAAAAAATAGTAGGAAATGGTGATTGAAAAGCAACAAACTGTTTTTGACCGAACAGTTAGTTTTCTAGGAAATGAAGCAAAAATATTTTGATGCCTTTATAAAATATTTTTTTAAACCTTAACTTTAAATTTGCACTTGTGAAGAATGTTCCTCTAGCAAACTTTAAACAGTAATCTTAGAGTCTACTTTAATTGCTTAGTTAGAGTTCAGTTTGAAGTTGCTAATAATTAATCGTTCAAATTTAATTAAATTTAAAGGCAACTGTAATTTATATAGAAGTAATAATATAATACAAGCAATACCTGTTTCTGAAGTTTTTTCCTGGTTTGCTATCAACAATAGCAGTTTATCGTGCATTACAAAATCTGCTGTTGTTCGTGTAACTGTTCCGGTTTCTGTTATCATCGCAGTGCCATCTGTCTGATCAAATATCCTTTCTGTTTCATATTCCGACACCATGATTGGATGTTCTGATGAAGCCATTGTCTGCCCGGTTTGTATTTTTGGTTCAATGCTTTCTGTGTTGGGTAAGAATGTATCAGATATTAGCAAATCTGATATTTCTGTACCTTTCACAGTAGTGTTATGTGTCGTCTTTGTCATGGCCTTCGAAAATTCAGTCCTACGAGTAGACACATTTCTGGACTCTGCAGAAGTACTTGTTGTAGTAGATTTTTCTGGCAATCCCGTTTCATCGATCAGTAATGTCCTTGGTAAATCAGAAGGACTTATTTCAGAAATACTCAGTGTAGTAGATGTTTCTGATAAAAACTCTTTGCTGACGTTCATATATGGCATGGATGAAGAAGAACGCAGCGCTTCAACCTTGTCCGCAACTTCCCTCGTAACTAACATTGAAGAGATTATGCGTTCAGAAGTATCTGTAATTACAGATGTTTCATCTGTTATTTCATCTGTTAAAAGAGAATCAGTCGGTTTCTTCGTAGGAATGGTAGACGAATGCAATACAGTAGTTTCAGAACTACTGGTTGTCGTTGGTCCTATAGATTCTGGAATTGATTCCCCTCTAATTGTTTTTGCAGGCGCTAAAGAGTCTGCACTCTCAGTAGACGTTTGTGCTACAGATGTTTCGATATTTTCCATTTCGATTGCATTTATCAGCACCATACCAGGTAGTTTCTTTTCAGTTGCTTCCATTGTATCTGCAGGCACTATTTTTACAGGTTCTGTAGTTATCCCATTCAAACTTTTATAGGAAGTGCTAGATGTTGTATCTGTTGCTGTGACAGAAGTTGATTCAGGCATTTCTGTTCCACTTATTAATGAAATATCAGATGATTCAGTACTTCTTTCAGCTATTGGAAGAGAGTCAGTCAGTCTTTCTACAGAATGGGTAATTACTTCTGTTGACAAAACATCAGAGATAGCTGGGACGTTTTGGCCTGGTTCAGTCGTTACAGTTTCAAATGTTACAGATTCACTTATTCCAATTGACGAATGATCAATGAATTCTTTAGACGTAACAGCAGATCCTGTAAAGGTTGATCGTGGAATATTCGAAATTGTTGATCTCGCTTCTGTAACTTTCTCAGATATTAATGAAGGTTCAGATGCGATCTCTACTGAAGATGTGCTCGTATTAGGCGAAATATCAGAAGCCAGAGCGACTGTAGCACCTTTTATAGTTGTTGATTCAACAGTTATATCTCCAGGTGTGAAAACTGAATCGGATATTATATCAACGGAGGTTGTCCTAATATCTTGTGAAGAAATATCTGACCTAAGAGAAATTTCAGTTTCTTTTACAGTTGTTGTTTCATCGAATACACTTTCCACTGTTGCTATTTCTGATGGTGTTTCTATCTTTAAAGTTTCAACTATTAACAGAGATTTAGGAAATTCGATTGTTGGAACCTTAACCATGTCAGGAAAAGAAATCCCTGAACTACTGGAATCCTTTAATGCTGTTTCTGCAGTTGACTCTTCAACTTGTTCAGCTGTTCTTAAAGTGCCAGGCTCTGTGTCTACTAAAGATGGGATACCATACGGAGAAGATGTACTTGAAGCTTGAGAAAGTGTACTTCCTTTCACAGTTAATGTTTCAGAAGTACCATTATCTGTTATTTCAGTTGTCAGTAAACTGTTGGGTATCTGTTTCACTTTAGTCATTTCGAAATCCGATGTAGTCATATTCATCTCAACGAAAGAAACTGTTTTTGGCACTAAAGATGCTTTATCGTCTTTAGTTTGGATTTCAGCTGTGAGTAACGTACCAGGATGTTGATTCGTTTGCATAGTAACTGCATCAGATATAATGGTTTTCGAAGTAATAGAACTTGGTACATTTATTATTGACGGTGAGGAAATACTTTTCGCTGTTTCACTTGTTAAGAATGTATCCGATAATTCAGGACTAGTGTAAACTGATGTTGCCTCTATATTTGCATATTCAGGGTCTAATAATGTGTCCGGAAATCTCCCAGCTGAAACTATTACCATATCAGACGAAGGAGTGCCTGAAGGTAAAGAAATCTCGCTTCCTTCTGTTGTTTTTTCACTCTTGACAGTTTTTGCCATTTCACTAATCAACGCTACAGAATGCGAGGCACTTATCTCACCAATACTGGAAACAGTTGATTCTGTTTCTGGAGATGTTTTTACTTCCATAGTTTCCGATATGGATGTTAATAAAGATTCAGTAACTATGGGCATCTTTGTTGCAGTGTTAGATGTATTTAATGTAAATAATTCGGTACTAATTAAAGTTATTGGTTTTTCTGCTGTAGATTTTGAAATTAGTGTTTCTGTTTCTCTTTCAGATGTACTTGTTGAAAGTAGCGTTTCCTTTTCAGGTGTAGTTGTTGAAATTAATGTTGCTGTTTCAGGTGTACTCTTTGAAATTCCTATTTCTTGTATAAGTAGTATGGCTGGTACCGGTGCTTCAATTTCAGTGATCTTAGTGTGAACTTCAGATGACAAACTTTCTGGCTGCGTCGAAACCTGAAACGATGTGGTAGATTGTTCGGAGGTTTCAGATGTAAAAGTTGATTTTTCTGATAGTGAAGTTTCTGTTGATCCATATTGTGAAATATCTGACTTAGCTGTTAATAGAGTATCAGGTGATTCTTGTGTTAAGTTTCTTGTGTGATCAGCTATAGTGGTTCTGTAAGTGTACTGCGCTGTCGATGTTCTTTCTGAAGCTACAGCAGATGAGTACTCAGATATTTCCGACTCTTCTGTCGGTAGAGTATCTGGAAATTCCCTTGTAGGTAATATTGTTGTACTGGAAGTTAACGTTCCTCTTTCGGTTAGTGTTGTTTCGGTTGATAGAGTTTTCGGAATTTCTGTTTCCCCCATTAATGACTCAGTTGATACTGTACCTAAAATGTATTCAGTAGCATGTGATGTAAACGATATTCTCGATGTCTCGGACGTAGTGCTTTGTATCGCATCGCTTACGGTTATTATAGATTCTGGTGTTTCTGCTTCGCTAATATGCATAATGTCATCTTTTACCGATTTTGTTAGACTCCCAACGTCTGTTGGCGCGATTCGAGAAATGGACGCATTGAGAACCATTTCTGTTGTTGTAGTTTTCGGCGTATTTGAAAATGTTGACTCTGTATATGTTTCTCCGGTTGGCTCATGTTTTGATTCATCTGTTAACCGAATATCAGTAAGCTCTTGTAATGAGACGGTGGTCTCATCCGCTGAAATTTCTACCTTACTGGATGACGTCATTTGGCTATGTGTTTCTATAATAGACTTTTCTGTTTGAAGTTTGGGTATTCCGGATTTCTCGATGGTCGTGCCGTTAGAAATTCCCGAAGTTGTATATTCTGTTGTTGCCTCCGTTGCCGAAGTAATAGTTTCAGCAACTGAGTCTGATGAAGGAGATGTTAAGTTTTCTGAAACTTCGTATTGAGAAATTGTTTCAGGAACGACTGATAATTCGACTGAACTTTCAGTGGTAAATTCGACTGAAGAAGCAGTAATTGCAGTGCTTGGTAAACTACTGGAAATGTATGGAATAGTGCTGTTTGTGTCAAACATTATTAATATTTTATATGCTTCATTTACCGGCGTTTTCATAACTGGTTTGAAGCTATCTGCTTCTGTTTCTGAAAATGTTTCAATTGAAAATCCAGTTGCTTCCTGCATACTAACATAATCTAAAGGAGTAGTATGCAATGTTCTCGCTTCTGTTTCCGTTTTTTGTTCAACGGATCCAGGAGGTAGTGTATCCGCTGTTAAGGCAGTATCAGGTAATTTGGATACGAAATGGATACTGCTAGTTGTAATATCAGTTGTTTTTGTTGTAGTTTCACTTTTTGGAGTCGAATTTTCTGTTGACATACCTGTTTCAGCAGTTACTGGAGAAATTCCAGTAACCGATGTTTCTTTTGTAGAACCTAAATCGGTATCGGGAAGTCCTCTCAAAGTAGACACAGAATCTTCGACCGTGGTGTCCGGTGAACCGGATATACTCGCCATTTCATCTGGTATAACTGTTGAAAATTCTGTAGCAGATTTCCGTTCGATATCAGACATCATTCCGACTGATGATGCTACTGATGGAGCACTTTCAAATGATTCTGAAATTTTCGGCAATATATCGGTTGATGATTTTGGCGATCCACTTATTGGATGTTCTGTAATACCAGCTAAACGTACAAAGCCTGGTACATCATTAAGTGATTCTGTTATCAAATCTTTGTAAGGGGTAACCTCGGTTAACGTAATTTCTCCATTTTCTGTCTTGCCTGTGGTGTCAGAAGATTTCGTTATTGAGGAAGTGGTATTGTCTAGTTCCATTGTTTCAGTTATTGGTCCTGTTACTCTAACCGATTCATTAGTTGCTGTAAAGTGGGAAGTTTTCGTTTGAGTTAGTAACAAAGAATCTGGCGATACTGTAGCTGTTTTACTGCTTTCAGTAGTTCCTGTTATTGTAGAGTCTATTCGAGGTAATTCTGTTGTTAAAATTTGTCCTTCTTCGCTCGTATTTATACTGGTAGGAATAGAAATAAATTCAGGCTTGGTACTTGTACTTCCCGTTTGAAAAAATGAAAAAGTGCCAGATAACATATTTACTGGCATACTAGTAGCATCTGAAGCAGTTGACTCACTTACTTCAGCACCAAATGTCCGAAAATCTGTTTTTCCTATTTCGTCTTCCATAACAGAGCCAATTGTAGTTTGTTCAGCGGTTCTATCTGTCGTCAATAAAGCATCGGTGACTCTCATTTCTTTTAATGTGGTATCTGCTAAAGTAGTTTTGAATGTGCTCGAAATTGAGGACGTTGCATTCTCTGTTACAGTTTCAGTTGAACTTTGTTCTTCCTTAGGCAGTAATTTATCGTATCGCGTTCGTACTGAGAATTCCGTAGTGACATCTGAATCAGTAGATTCAGAAGTAATGGAAAGTATTGATTGTGTTGTTTTTCCTTCACTGAGTGAAGCAATTTCTGCTGAAGGACTTTCAGAGGTTATGAAAGGTTCCCTACTCATTTCGCTACCTGTTTTCTCTGTCAGTACCGGTCCCGAAGCAGTTGCAGTTTCTATATCTCCTGTTTCATCAAATAGGAAACTACTTGACAGTCTGTCCTTTGTCTCTGTAGATGTGTCTGGAGTAATAGTTTCAGCCTTATAAGTTGTTATACTAATTTCTTGATCTGCCAATTTTGTTCCTGCTGTTAAAAAATTGTTATCTACGATCTTCAACTGAGTTGAAGTAGGACTTCGTCCAGTACTTTCGGACACACTATAAACTGTCGACAGAGCTTCTGGTGTAAGACTTAAAGATTGTGGTTGAGCAGTCAGTAATGTTTCAGGTAATTCTTTTACTAGAAGTGTAGTCGTATCCACCAGGGTAGTGTTAACAATTATATGACTTGTTTTTACTGTATCAGTCGATGGTTGAATTTCTTGTTTTGTTGTAAAATCTTCAGCCAGTTCTGAAATTAGAGTAGTACTTTTGTAGAGAGGAGTTTCAGCAGTTGTAATATCGCTAGGAATACTCCTCCCTGGAATATTTTCTTCTAAAGGTAACTTCTGTTCAGAGAGAGAAATCGTAACTTCTGTAATCGCTTCTGGCATCATGGTCGTCATTGATTTTCTTTGGATAGTAGTGCTTTCAGGTCGTCGTGTGGACTGTATTTCTGTTTTGTCCGACACTAATTTTGTTGGCCCTTCTGACTTATCCATAATTGTGGACTCGGAAACTGTAGACGTTGACCTTATAATCGATGTGGATTCTGTTGGTTGATACCTTTCTGTTTCAATCATTAATACTTCTCCAGGGAATGTAGGTTCCGATGTAACCTTACTACCTGTAGTTGATCCAGAAGATTCTCTTGATGATGACATTCTGGCCCAGTCACTACCTTCAGAAGACAGAGTTCTTTCTGAGGGTGACGCAGATGTTGTCCCTAATCCTCCAAATTCTTTGGATGGGAACAGTTCGGTTTTCTGTGTCGAAAATGTTTCAGATAATTCACGAACAGGAACAGTAGCCTTGGATTCAGCCTCCTTCGATAGTTTTGTCCATTCAGTTTTTTCGGATAAGATCGACGTGAAAACGCCTGTTCGTTGAGTTTCGGCACTTGAAAGAGTTCTGGCTGTAGGTACTGTTCCTGGTTCACTCATTAAGTGTTCATCTGGTAATTCGTCTAGAAGTGACGAAGCATTATCACTAAAAGAGGTTTCAGGATAAATCGCAGCTGTTGGGTTTGCTGTTGTCATCCCATCTTCACCACTACCTTCTATATCATCTATTAATAGGTTGCTAGGAACTATCTTTACTGATAATGTGGAGCGGTCTTCATCGAAATATGTAAATGTGGATAGTTCTGGTTCTGTTTCTACTGTTAATAAAACAGGAAGTGAAGCTTTTGTTTTAGTTTCAGTGAAGGGTACAGTGTCAGACAACTGAGTAACTGCCTCAGAACGGTTCATTAAAGGGGTATCAAAAACCATGGATGATGCCGTTGACATTTCCTTTGCTGATATTTCATATGTTACGCCTGTGGTAATGTTCGTTCTCAGCTGGTTCTTAAGCGATACCTGAGACTGTGCTGTTTGATTTGTTTCTGGAGATATCGATGTTTTCAATGTGCTACCAGTTCTTTCTGCTGTTTCTTTGGTTCCATATGTATCATATGATACATTTAACTCATTGAGTGGCGCTTCTTGGCCTGTTATTAAGGGACTTTGCACGGTGGTGGGTTCAAAACCTGAGACTTCTGAGGATAAAACTTCAGAGTCAAAAGTTTCAGATGTTATCTGTGGTGTAACATAAGTTTGAGGTTTTAAGCTAGTGTCCTGTGGTAGAATGATCGATGTCCCAGGTAGTATTTTTTCTGATGTTTCTGACTGCTTTTCTGTCATCACTGAAGTCTCTAGTTCAGTTTCCAATTTTTTAGATGTTGAAATATCAAAGGGTACTTCTACAGGAACTGAAGACTTATCTGTCATTACAGTGTCAGAGATATCATATGTTACGGGCGTACTTTCTGTTTGTGATATGGTTTCAGATGCTAAGGGCCACGTACTTCCAGTTTCGTCAGCAATGAAAACAGGGACTGACACGGATGAAATTACAGCTTTGTCAGCAATGGTTTTCCCAGTGGTCAAGCTTGTTTCTGTCTCGGTTCTTGCAGATGTACTTGTCGGTAAAATTTCTGTATCGAATGTTTGAGAGACATCCAGCAGCGAACTTATTGGAAGTTTACTGGAATCTCTTGAAAAAGTCACTGATGTTTTTTCTGTATCTGTTTCCGTTTCTGATACTACAGATGTTAATGGTTCTGCTATTAACCGCTTTTCAGTAAATTCCGATGACGAAATGGGTTTTTGTTCGCTTACGGCATCAGAAACAGTGGGCATTGTTAATATTTTTTCGCTTGTTACTTCTGTACGTAATGCCATCGATAATGAATCAGTAGTATGTTTCTGTACGTCCCAATTTATCGATTCAGTTTTTTCAACAGTTTTCGGTGTTTCGGAAGTCTCATCACTTTGTATTGTGGGGTGTATATGGGGAACTACACTCATGTCTTTTATGATGTTCGGTATTCCGACCATTGTTGGTTTAACTGAAACTTCTTGTATTGCGTCCCGCGATGGTGTTGCTTTTTCTTTTATCAAACCTTATGAGAAAAATGAAGTTAATACAGAGATTATTAAAAATAAGGTTAATTTTAAAATAAGTGAATGATCCACATGAAAACAAAGGCATATAGCAATATTATAGTGTGTCTAAATTAACAAAAAATTACCTTTTTACTGGAATAACTTACCTTTACGTTACTTTCATAAACACTGAGATATGCAGCTCTGTTAGTACATGGGATCAAAAGGTTGAGCTCTCATTCAGTAATTCAAGAATGCTGAACCATATAACAACCATTTTCCCTATCATATACAAATTCTTCGGATAGCATCGGACACTATTTTAAACATTCGAATAAAATCGTCATATATATTATCTTTGTTTTTGATACGGTAAGAAGTGTCTTGGAAGATTGAAATATAAGAACTGACAATATAAAAGTTCTGACAGATAACAGAGTAATTTGGAAGAAACCTGTCGACGGAAAGTTTGTAATGAATGTAACTTTTCATGTGGTGCTGTCATAATACCCTATACACCCCCTCTGAGAGTATATGTAAAGAATCATTGTGACAATAATGATGTTTTCGATATCTTGGAAGTTTCTAGCATGTTTGTGATAGAAATATACTGTAAATAACTCTAGGTTTGACGAGATGTAAAAACGTAATAGGTTATGTATTCATATAAGTGTTCAGAACATCACTGGAGCATGGACAGTAAAAAGTAGTACTTGCTTTATTTGACTATATCGTGTTTGATGGTTGATTTCTGTGTTTGTTAAGGGCTATGTCCTTAAGAGCTTGTATAGATAGTATACAAACATTTGTAGCATCGTTGCAGTTTGAAGTGAAAAAGGGATGGTGAATGCAAAATTTATGAAAAATACGTATCTCAAACATACGCA
Source organism: Typopeltis vanoorti (assembly GCF_054136105.1). Taxonomy (NCBI): domain Eukaryota; kingdom Metazoa; phylum Arthropoda; class Arachnida; order Uropygi; family Thelyphonidae; genus Typopeltis; species Typopeltis vanoorti. The sequence goes on along the minus strand of NC_143551.1, from coordinate 81,915,639 downwards.
CAAAATATGATAAATCCTTACCTGACAGAGAAAACTAATATAAACGTAGCAAAATTAATAACTATATGTTATTCTAATGTAAATGATCCTATTGTTTTTTTTTTTTGAAACTTAGTTTATAATGGTTTAGTCTACAATAAATGTACGTTACGTTATAATTGTTAATTCCTAGTGTTACTTCCTGCAAGATAGTTTTTTTTTTTCGTTTTTCATATAACTATCCATATATAGTAAATTATATAATTAGAAATTTTACAAGCGATATACTGTAAAAGAAAGGGAAAAAGCTATTTATTCATTCTAAATTAATTCTAAATGTTTTAAATTATCCATAGTTTACTCAGAAAATCAGTATTTCTACTGAGGATATCCTAAATTTACTAATTAAAGGAAACCAGATAACATAATGGGGTTTATCACCATTCATGACATAAAAAAATATTAACTATGGCGTACAACGGACTTGCACACTTTCCTTATATTCCTTTCTTCAAAAGAACGGAAGGAATAGAAAGATACCCGCATTTTATTTTTCTCTAGTGAAAACTAGTTAAAAACAAAAGATATGTTCATCGACAAAATTTCTCGAAGATGCAACTGTAATAGTTTATACATAATCCTATAAATACTCATGCAACTAATTCAAATTAAACTATACTTACTGTACATCAATTACGAGAAGCATAATACACAGGTGTCCAAAAGCAAAGGATGAACTACATTTTTGCCTGTATATCAAAAAATTTCATGACTACAGCCAAATGTGTGCATAAATTTATTGCCAGCATATTAATAAATTATATTACACAAAAATATGTTATAAATTTTGCACAAATTAAATTGCAATGCGTTTATGGCAAAAATGACAAATTTCCTAAGGACATATTTAAGGAATTTTGTATGGTGCTTACAGAAAATAATGCGGAGAGACATTTCAGTACGGAATATTTCCACCCCGAACTGCGATGCGGCTCTCACAGCGTCGTAGCATGCTTAGCACTAAGTGATTCAGAGTTCTTGAGACAAACTGGCCCACCCCTCCTTTAGAGAAAGGATAAGACTTTTGTTTGTTTGCCTAATTTCCATAGAACATGTTTAGGAAGCAATAGGGAGACGCATTTTGCAGCAATGCGTCTCCCTATTGTTTCTTAAACATGTTCTATGGAAGTTGAGATCTGGGAAGCGTGCTGGCCACTCGATTCTATTATTATCCTCGGTCTTCAGAAGTATTTCCACTGCGTGTACAATGTGGTGTGACATTGTCATCCATAAAAATGAATTATTCTCCTACAGCTACACGGAACAAATGAACATGACGTTGAAGAACTTCGTTGCAATAGCGTTCACTAGTCATATCCCTTTTTCCAGTACTTGTAGCTCGGTGCATCCATTAAACATAATGCCACTCCACACCATGATCCCAGCACCGCAGTAGCTATCCTTTTCAAGAACATTCTCACGATTAACGCCAGATCAAGCGTCGTCTGGAATGAGAAGAAAGATTGAAACGACTCTCATCTGTATAAAAAGTATGTTAGCGTATTGGTGTCTTGTCCAATTTTTATGGATACAACACCACTGAACACGTGCTGTACGATATGCTGTCGATAAACAGACGCAGACTACAGACCTCTTTTTCGGACATATAGGTCTACTTGTCGCAGACGTCTTCCACAGTTTGTCGAGATATCAAGCGTACCTTTGAATGGAGCCGACTTGCAAGCTGAACCTACTTGGGTTGATTACGTTTTGCTGTTATAACCAAAAATCTCTTTTCATGCTCCGTGGTAGAGCGAGGGCGACCTGCTAACAAATGTATGAAACACATTCCTTAGTTTAAAAAGCTGCCCATGGCCTGGATACAACGCTATGTGAAATTACTTCCAAACTCTCTTGCTAGATCAGTAATTATATGGTCTTCGTCAAGCTTTCCAATCATTTTTCCTCTCGTAAAATCATCTAGATTCTAGATGATGTCTTTGAGATATTACAAGACATCCAAGTTTGCAACTTTATTCCTTCACGAAAAGAGCTTCCTTCAAACAGAATTTGTTTGGTGCAGCCTTTTGAGTTGAGTACTACCACGTGACCCCTTTGCTCGCGTTTCTAAAATTTGAATGTGTAATTGTCTACTCAAAATCGTCCACTATACAAATTGCCGCAAGATAACTCGTCTAAATTTGCGGTTATAATCTTCAGAAATAGTGTTCGTACTTCGGTTTTGGACAACAGTGTAATAATATTATTATTAAAAAAAAAAAAAACTAAGAGTATACTGACTTGCTTAGCACCACCATCTCAGTTTTATTCATTTCGACTGAATGCAGTACCAAGAAACTCAAGGATCTTAATTTTTAACTCTTTTTTTTTCGTATTTCAATTTCGGCCAAGTTTATTAATGAAGTAAATACACAAAAACTCCTCCAACTTATTATGCGGGTTCTATTTTATGATATTAAGCATATCATAGGAAATAAAAACGGAGTATATCATAAGTAAGTAAATCACAAGGGCTGAGCGATTTATTTTTTTTATCGCCATAGTTATTTATTTATTTATTTTAAGAGAAATACAAATAAATAATTAGCCCCAAAATGAATTCTCTCAATGAATATATTTCTGTCTAAAACAATCTTGATCCGAATGAGTACCAATTAAATTTCATTAATTATTTGCAAAAGGATATTGAATGCCCATAATTATTAATAATTTTTACAACAAATATTCCCAACCGACCATACATGTACGCATTCATTGTGCGTTCGGTTTCTTTTCTTTGAATATATTTAATCCTGAGGAAAAACTAAACAGAAACACTGTTTCTCTTTTGTTTTTCATAACTTCTATTTTTCAACCGGATAACGATACACGAATAATCGCTTTTCTGTTATTACAAATCAATGTGGCACATAATACACGTACACAGTTGTTTAGATAAAGGAAAAGCGAAGGAAACAATTTTGGTTCAGTGTGAACAAATCAATGTGGCACATAATACACGTACACAGTTGTTTAGATAAAGGAAAAGCGAAGGAAACAATTTTGGTTCAGTGTGAACTTTATTGTGAATCACTTAGATTATATTACTGATTCTATCAGAAATATAATCTAATTTCAAAACTATTTCAAAAAATTATTTCGCGGTGAAACATTAAAGGTTAAATCATCAATAAACAAATTCTGAAACCATTTTAACACCTCCCCATGCATAAATAGCTGCCTAATTAATCTGAATGAATATGTGAGCTTATTCTACACATAAGAAAATATTACAGAGTTTTATGCACAGTGAGCTTATCTTTTAAACAGATGATTATTACAAAACAAATATATTATTCGTCAATCTAACATTAAAACAATAAAATACATTAAATAAGACATACACTAAATAATTCTATATATTTTTATATTGAACAATAGGTGATATCTTTACTAATATAATACAAATAGAAACAATTAATAACGGAAACTATCTATGCATATTAAAAATAAGAATAGGCTTTATACACTAGAGACTATTTCGTTTAATTTGTCCTTCTGATATTCTTCCGAAATCTCATTTATATACCTTCAAAATATAATTTGTATACCTTTTCAAGGTAAGTAACTAAACAGTGATTACAGCATTGAAACTATATGTGAAAGACCACCTACATCTTTTATAGATATGAGATGTTCCACTTAGCATTGACTTTTATACAAGTGATAAATTAAGTCATTTTCAAAGTAACTCACCAGTCATCGTAGTTGATGGCCAAGTTACAGAAGTAATGTTTTCAACTGTTGTAGTCCCCAGACTTGATGTAATTGTAGATGTGGCAACAGCTGTACTAGTAGTACTACTAGTAGTAAAACTAGAAGTAGGAACATATGTAATGGCAGTAGTAGGAGAAGGAGAGGTAATGGTAGTGGAAGTAATTGCGGTAGGCATAGTAGTTATAGTAGGAATGGGCGTTGTAGAAGTGGACACAGTAGTAGTAGTAGTAGTGGTAGGTGGGACAAATACATTAGTGATAAATGGAATGGATGAAGTGGTAGGTACAGTACTAGTTGTCGGACCTGCTGTAGCAGTAGTAGTAGATGGAACTAGAGAAGTTGCAGAAATTGGTGTAGGAACATGAATGGTTGTAGAAATTGGAGTACTAGAAGGAACTGATGTCGTTGTAATTGTAGAACTAGGAACTAGCATAGTAGCAGTAGAAAGTGATGTAAGAGTAGTTGTAGTAGGAACTAAAGTAGCAGTTGTAGCACTAGTTGTAATAGGAACTGGTGCAGTTGTTGTAGTACTAGTTGTAGGAACTTGTGTAGTAGGAATAAGAGTGCTAGTAGGAATCGGTGTACTAGTAGTTGTAGTAGGAATGGATGTACTAATAGTTGGAGTAGGAATGAATGTACTTGTAGCATTCGAAACTGGCATAGTAGCAATAGTTGGAGTTGTGCTACGGAGTGTAGCAGAAGTAGTAGGAATTAGCATAGTACTATTAGTAGTAACAGTAAGAACCGGAGTAGTAGTAATTCTTGTAGTACTAGAAACTGGCATGGTAGTAGTTGTACTAACTGATGGAGTAGTGGTACTAGTAGGAACTGGTGTAGTAGTTATTATTCTTGTAGCAGTGCTAAGAACTGATGCAGTAGTACTAGGAATTAACATACTAGTAGTTACAGTGGGAACAGGTGTAGTACTACGAATCGGTATACTAGTAGTTGTAGTAGGAATCGGTATACTAGTAATTTTGGTAGAAATCGGTGTACTAGTAATTTTGGTAGAAATCGGTGTACTAGTAGTTGCAGTAGGAATGAATGTACTTGTGGAATTCGAAACTGGCGTAGTAGCAATAGTTGGAGTAGTGCTATGGAGCATACCAGAAGTAGTAGGAATTAGCATAGTACTAGTAGCAACAGTAGGAATTGGAGTAGTGGTATTTGTAGTACTAGAAACTGGCATAGTACTTGTAGTAGTGCTACTAACTGATGTAGTAGTGGTACTAGGATTTAGCATGGTAGTACTAGTAGGAAATGGTGTAGTAGTTATTCTGCTTGTAGCAGTGGTAGGAACTGATGCAGTAGTACTAAGAATTAACATACTAGTAGTTACAGTGGGAACAGGTGTACTAGTAAGAATCGATGTACCAGTAGTTGTGGTAGGAATCGGTGTACTAGTAGTTGTGGTAGGAATCGGTGTACTAGTAGTTGGAGTAGGAATGAATGTACTTGTAGAATTCGAAACTGGCGTAGTTGCAATAGTTGGAGTAGTGCTATGGACAATAGCAGAAGTAGTAGGAATTAGCATAGTACTACTAGTAGTAACAGTAGGAATTGGAGTAGTGGTACTTGTAGTAATAGAAACTGGCATAGTAGTAGATGTAGCAGTGCTACTAACTGATGTAGTAATTTTACTTGGAATTAGCATAGTAGTATTAGTAGGAACTGATGTAGCAGTAGTAGTAGTTATAGTACTAGGAACTGGTGTAGTAGTAGTAGTTATAGTACTAGGAACTGGTTTAGTAGTTCTAGTAGGAATTGGTGTAGTGGCAGTAGTAGTTATAGTTTTAAGAACTGGTTTAATAGTAGTTGGAGTAGCAATGAATGTAGCATTCGAAACTGGCATAGTAGCAATAGTTGCAGTAGTGCTACCGAGCGTAGCAGAAGTAGTAGGAATTAGCATAGTAGCACTAGTAGTAACAGTAGGAATTGGAGAAGTGGTACCTGTTGTAGTACTAGAAACTGGCATAGTAATTGTAGCTGTGCTACTAACTGATGTAGTAGTGGTACTAGGAATTATCATAGTAGTACTAGTAGGAACTGCTGTAGTAATTTTTCTTGTAGCAGTGCTAGAAACAGATGCAGCAGTACTAGGAATTAACATACTAATAGTTACACTGGGGACATGTGTACTAGTAGGAATCGGTGTACTAGTAGTTGTAGTAGGAATTGGTGTAATAGTAGTTGGATTAGGAATGAATGTACTTGTAGCATTCGATATTGGCGTAGTAGCAATAATTGGAGTAGTGCTATGCAGCATAGCAGAAGTAGTAGGAATTAGCATAATACTACTAGTAGTAACAGTGGGAATTGAAGTAGTGGTACTTGTAGTACTAGAAACTGGCATAGTAGTAAATGTAGCAGTGCTACTAACTGATGTAATAGTGGTAGGAATTAGCATAGTAGTACTAGCAGGAGCTGGTGTAGTAGTAGTTATAGTACTAGGAACTGGTGTAGTAGTAGTTATAGTACTAGGAAATAGTGTAGTAGTAGTTATAGTACTAGGAAGTGGTGTAGTAGTAGTTATAGTACTAGGAAGTGGTGTAGTAGTATCGATTGTGGTATCAGCAGTGGCAGTAGGAAGTGGTGTAGTAGTAGTAGGAATTGATGCAGTAGTAGTCGTAATATTAGTACTGGCAGTAGGAACTGATGTAGTTGTAGTACTAGAAAGTGATGTAGTAGTAGTAGTAGTAACTGATGATCTGGTATAAGTTACAGTGCTAGGAACTGGTGTAGCAGTAGTAGTAGAAACTGGTGTACTAGTAGTACTAGGAACTGATGAACTAGTAGTAATTACAGTACTAGGAACTGGTGTAATAGGAACTGGTGAACTAGGAGTAATTATAGTACTAGGAACTGGTGTAGTAGGAACTGGTGAACTAGTAGTACTAGGAACTGGTGTAGTAGTAGTAGAAACTGGCGAACTAGTAGTACTAGGAACTGGTGTAGTAGTAGTAGTAGGAACTGGTGAACTAGTAGTACTAGAAACTGGTGTAGTAGTAATAGTAGTAGGAACTTGTGAACTAGTAGTACTAGGAACTGGTGTAGTAGTAGTAGTAGTAGTAGTAGTAGTAGTAGTAGTAGGAACTTGTGAACTAGTAGTACTAGGAACTGGTGTAGTAGTAGTAGTAGGAACTGGTGAACTAGTAGTAGTAGTTGTAGTACTAGGAACTGGTATAGTAGTAGTAGTAGTAGGAACTGGTGAACTAGTAGTAGTTGTAGTACTAGGAACTGGTGTAGTAGTAGTAGGAACTGGTGAACTAGTAGTACTAGGAACTGGTGTAGTAGTAGGAGGAGGAGGAGGAGGAGGAACTGGTGAACTAGTAGTACTAGGAACTGGAGTAGTAGTAATAGTAGTAGGAACTTGTGAACTAGTAGTACTAGGAACTGGTGTAGTAGTAGTAGTAGGAACTGGTGAACTAGTAGTAGTTGTAGTACTAGGAACTGGTGTAGTAGTAGTAGTAGTAGGAACTGGTGTAGTAGTAGTAGTAGTAGTAGGAACTGGTGAACTAGTAGCAGTTATGGTAGTGGTAGTAGAGTGAATTGTAGTGGTAGTAGAGATAGGACTTGGTGTGAGAGTGGTGGGAAGTATTTTGGCAGAAGTAGTAGTAAGACCTGGTGTGGGGATAGTAGTAGTGGGAGTCAGCATGGTAGTGGTTTTAGGAATGGATGTCGTAGTAGTTGTTGAAGCCAGCGAACTTTCAGTTATTGTAGCAGTTGTTTCTGCCGAAACGAAAAATAAGTAAACTCTGTCAGTTAATGAAAAGAAAAGTTCATTTTGAAAACGAAATAAATACACTAGAAAATTACCATACAGGATCATAAGGAAAATAAGAGAGTGAGATAATAAAATACATTCTTATACATTCATTTGAGATTAACAGTAACTGTAGCAAATATAACGGTCATTAATACCGGCCATTGAAATTCTCAGAAGGATTTTCTCGTAAGAAAATCATTGAGTGGCATTAGAAAATAAATTGATGATCATCTTCTTTAGTAAGAAATAAGAAGAAGTCATTATGTTATGTTTGCTATGTCACTATAGCACTGTACAGTTCAAAACGGCAAGCAAGATATTTGAAAATTATTCTTGAAGTTCTATAGATCTCCAGTTGTGTTCAGAATTAATTGGTCAGTGATGATGAAAAGTAGTCTGTGAAAGCACTTCAGCAGTCTGTAAGTACAATCTTATTTCTTAATATGATAGTAGAATGCAAAAAATAAAAGTGCTTTGCAGAAATATATCTCAATATAGTCCTCATTATCTGTGCCCCATCACTGAACTTCTGCACTTCTGAAATTTTAAAAAAATTATAGTAGTTCAGTGTTTTCTTCACATTGTTGATTATTCTGTGTACTATTCAATAATAAATCTATGCTCAATGACTGAATATTGCGTACAGATACTAATTTTCACTGGTTTCATTGTCTTTATATTATTTTTAGTAAATTTTAGTAAATGTCTATTGTGTTCAGCTTCAGTTTCATTCAACTGTTGTCACTTTTCATCTCCAGTTAGGGCGACAATTAAGATTCTATATTTTTACAATGGATGCTACAGAATTTGTTTTGAAACTTTTCATTTTTTCATTGAAGGTTTTTCATTCAGTGGTTGATAATTGACCTCGCTTATTGGTCTTTTTAGTGTCGTGAAAAAGAGTAGCATGTTTAATTTTAGATATCTGAAAATTATTTCCGTGTAGGGTATTGTTGGAAATGTTACGTTAGGACCTAAATTAGGTCATTACCACTAAGGATGCAATCGAAATTTTGGACCTTTCCTTATTTACAAACTCCCAATTGAAGCAATGAGAGAATTTTCAGAGGAGTTCAAATAATTTTTGTTGTTGTCATTCATAACACTTCTTCATGCCAACGCTTCATATATTATTTTCTTTGTAGTAAATTTTTTTCAGTGAGCCAGGAAACATTTAAACGCTTATCTATTCATGTAGTTTGCGAAACATGGAGGATTATCAGAAGTCAGCTTTTGCGTTGTATCTCTTCTTTGATATAAAGTAGGATTCGATATCCTCATGTTATCTGCTACGCCTGCTATCATGTTTCTTCAATTAACATTCAAATTTTAATGGTAAAGTTAATTTCAATTATCATTGCAATGTAACGATACATTGTCTCACAATGTATCATTGTGAGACAGCCAACCTCTTTTTGGTTGTCCCACACATAATTACTTGTCAGTTATTCTGAAATTTTTGTACATATTTTCTGCCATTTTGATAATTTCTAAACATTCCCTGTTCAGATTGCTGATCATATATTCGACTAATTCTTCTCTCTAGATTCCTGGAACTGCTCAGAGACTCAAACTGCAAATTTCAGTATGCATTCTGATATTCTCAATCAAATTATTTAATATGAACATGTTCCTTCAAATTTTGTGACATTCGTAATGGCCACAAAGTGAAACTCTTTAGCTGATTGGTTCAGAGTTAACCATAAAGTGTTTAAGCAATTTAAGTCAGTAACTTAGCAGAAAAAAATCTTCTGTAAACAGTGGAGAAGCAGCAGTCAATACCATGCTTCTATTAAAAATTGCTAAATTGCTGAGTTTCTATGAATATATCCAGGATTTATCCATTTTGCCAGTTGTCATCATTTGATATGAAAGCAATAGTTTATTCTAGAATTTTTGTAGGGGGCTACTAGATATAAAGATAATCATTCATTACTCAAAATTTGATATATACGAAAATAAAATCTCTTTAGCTCTTAATTATTTAATGCAGAGATAAGGTTACGATCTCTTTACCACCCAATAGATAGCATGTCAAATCTGCAGCAATAGGTTGAGGGTTCCAATCCAACTGAGTGCAAATGTCTATGAATGGGGGTTTTCATTCAGTGGTTGATAATTTGCCAGGTGAGAGGGCTCCACCTCGCTTATTGGTCTTTTTAGTGTCTTGAAAAAGAGTAGCATGTTTAATTTTAGATATCTGAAAATTATTTCCGTGTAGCTCCAGGATCAACAGTAATAGAAGAAAAGGCTTAAGCATTATGTACAAAGAGCTGACACCTCTTTAACATGTTCATTGCCAAACACGTGAGTGATATCGCGCGATGCGAGTTCTCACCAAACGGCCGATCACGAGTTATCGCATGGACGTCGTTAACTAAATAAAAAAATAAAAAAAAGTTGGCCACCACACGAAATTCCAATTTTCAGCTTGGCAATGAACGATATCGCGCGATCACGCGATGCGAGTTCTCACCAAACGGCCAATCACGCGTTATCGCGTGGACGCCGCTAACTAAATAAAAAAAAAAAAACAAATTTGGCCACCACACGAAATTCCAATTTTCAGCTTGGTAATGAAAGTGTTAACTTGTCCCCATAGTTCAGATTTTTTCCAGACATTGTGTACCTAAACTTTATTAAATTTTGTTATTAAATAGATACTGATGGTGTGGGGAGAATATCCGAAAATGTTTAGCAGAAAGGTGATGATCTTTATATTACACGTTTTGAGTTGTTTATGTGAGTGTATATTTTAATATATATTTAATACTGAAAACAATAAATACACTAAAACATTTAAAGTTTAGAAAATGGGAAATGTGTAAAACCAATACACGTATAGGGAAATACAGAAAAGCAAGACTATATTGCAATAAATCACAGAGAACAAACAAAAATGACAACTAAAACTACAAGAAATGCATAAAATGTATACTATAACATGGACAGCTAGCAATAATGATAGTGCACTGGCTCTTTCAAATAAACCATCATCAGATTATGAAGGAAAAAAGCAGAAAACAAGCTATGAGTTTCTTTAAAAGCTTAGTTTCGAAGTAAAGGAGAATAATTCAGTAATTGTCATGTGGACGAGATTATGTAAGCTCTATGCATAAACATTTAAGGTTAACATTTAATTTCAAGCCTTTTCATCTGGTACTACTAAGCTATGTTTAATTTTTAAATCAGAGTTTCTGGAATATCTAAGCTTTAGTCCACCCATGGATTCGTAGGTATCATCAACAAAAAATTCTCAGCTTGCAACTTCACTTTATGAAATAGACAATTTTCTACTCTGTCTTCAGATGGGAGGGGGCAAAGAGAAGTTACGTTTTGGGTTATGGAACTGTTAACCTGTTCACAGAAACAATACATCTGAAATGAACGCCCTGCCATAAGAATGGAAAATGTTAACCAAATAAAGGAAAACGGAAATTTAAAATCTACTTTCAAAAGAAAATCTACAACAATACTTCTTTAAAAAAAGAAAACCATGAACGTCAATCGCTCGCTTTTCAAACTTAAACAAGAAATGACCAGTAAGAAATAGAGATTCACTTGCAAATCATCCGCAGGAAAAAGAAATACAGAAACAAACACTACAGGAAACACAAAATCATCAAATAGACATTTTCTACTCCTTCTTCAGGCAGGATGATGAAGAGAATTTTTGAGAGGAAACCATTAACCTGTTCACACAAACAATACATATAAAATAAACCACCCATCACAACTACAGAAAATGTGAAGCATGTAGAGGAGGAGGAAATTATTTCCAAATCTACTTTCAAAACAATACATCTTTAAAAAATAAAACAATCACAATGAAGCAACAAACTATCATCATGCAGGGAATTGATTCCAACTCACCCTACACAACTATGAAAACTCTGATCATCAAACAGAGAAAAGGGAAATATTAAAATCGACTCTCAAAATGAAAACCAAGAGACAACACATATGTAAGAAAACACACAATCACTACCTAGATACAAACTGTGAAAAAAATCATAATTTCTGCTGCAACAGTAGGGAAACAATTCCCATAGTTAATTTTATTTGAACTCTATGGAAGAGAAACATATTTTCTACATGAATATATTGATATTTTTAAAGACCTGCATTTTCTTAATTTAGTATGTTACTGCACTAACCATTAAAAGAAAATACTGCATACCTGTTTCACAAAGAACCTCCTTCATAAGTACTACAGTAGGAAGCAGATAGCAAATTATAGTTAGAGGTAACATTTATATACCTTGTGAATTTCTCTTCCTTGCTTTTTTTCTAGCCAAATATGCACTTTCTTGTATAACTGAATAATAGATGGACAGTGTGATACACACTGTCTTGTCTAAACTGAGCTGATCAGAGATTTTTGAAATTGAACCAGAGTAATAAATTATGTCACTTTAGAAACGTAGACAGTGTAATAAATTACGTCACTTTTATAGCATAGATAGCTGCGTAGAATGTAATTTACCCCTCCCACCTTATGCAGCAATCTCTCTCTCTCTCTCTCTCTCTCTCTCTCTCTCTCTCTCTCTCTCCTTCTTTGGATCAACATTTCACAACTGACTTAGCTTTGTTTTCATCAGTTGTGAAAACTAACAGAGTCGTGAAAGTGTTTACTTGAGTAAATGCTTATTCTTTTTTTTCTAAATGGTGTTTCTTCTTTAAAAAAGTTTGAGGCAGAGGTTGGTTTCTTTGTTCATTATCATCATCATCAACAACCATGGGTACAATGCCCGTAGGTGTCTGCTGTCATCTTGATATGATTCTTCCATTGTATTCTATTTTGTGCAAGATAACTCAGTTTATGTATAGAGTTTCCGCACCATTTGATGATGTCATCGCCCCATTCTCTGTTTGGTCTTCCTCTTTTGTTCTTTCCTTCAATTATTCCAAACAGCAACGGTTTTAATTTTCTCTCATCATTCATTCTACATATATGGCCAAATAGACGTAGTTTCCTTTTGATTATTTTCTGGATCAGGTTTTCTTTTGGTTGTATTCGTTTTTATTTATCCTCATTGTTCACTTTCTGTATCCAGCTTATTCTCATGATCTTTCTATAGCACCTCCTCTCAAATGCCAATATCTCCTTTCAGATTCACTTAGGAGTATCCAGGCCTAACATCAATAGAGCATGCTGCTGAAGATACAGGTTTCTACAATGCGCTGTTTTTTTGTTACAACTCCATTTAATATCCTTAAACTACAAACTATTACTTTTGAATAATGCTTACTTCCCCCATTGGAGAAGTATTTGTTGTTGAATCCTGTAGGCAGTTGTGAAAAGTTGATTCAAGGAGAGAGAGAGAGAGAGAGAGAGATTGCCACATAAGGCAGGAAGGTGTTAATTTACATTCTACACAGCTATCGACACAATCGAAGTGACATAGTTTATTACACTGTCTGAGTTTGTAAAGTGATGTAATTTATTACTCTGGGCTCAGTTTCAGAAATCTCTAGTCAGTTCGGTTCAGACGAGACAGTATAGGCACCATACCATATGTCTATTAGTCAGTTATCCAAGAAAGTGTAAGTTCAGCTGGCAGAACACCAAGGCACAGAAATTTACAAAGTATGCAAATGTTACTTCTAATTGTAATTTGCTATCTGCTTCTTACTAGTCAGTCGCTGTAGAATTTATGAAGGAGAATTTTTGCGAAACAGATATGCAGCATTTTGTGTTAATCTTTAGTGCAGTAATGCTAAATGAAGAGGCCGATTGTAATATTACCTTTTTCGCTGTTTGACGGTCAGAATTTTTGTAGCTGTTTAGGGTGTATTGGAATCAATTCCCTGCATGAAAGGGAGTTTATTACTTGGTGGTTGTAGTTTTATTTTTTCAACGCTGCATTGTTGTAGTTTTTTATTTTGAAAGTCGAGTTGAAATTTTTGTTTTCTTTTAGTTGGTTGACAATTTATGTACTAATGCCAGATGGTTTATTTTAGCTGTATTGTTTGTGCGAAGTGAACAGGTTAACGGTTCTATAACTCCAAATGCAACTTCTCTTTGCCTTCCCGTATGAAAAAGGAATATAAAAATATCTATTCATGATTTTCTGCTTCCTGTAGTGTGTTTCTTTCTTCATGTGGATGATTCGAACTTCATTCTGTATATCTCACTGTGTCATTTCTTGTTTAAGTCTGGCATTCGATCTACAATAGGAAAATCATCAAATCCTCAGGAATTCACACATAATTGCTTCAGAACATCAGTAAAATAAATAAAACTTCTAATTCAATTACAGCCTTACCAATTATACGTACAGAAAATTCTTTAAATTCTGAAGAAATTAATGAAATCAAAATAACTAAACCATCTACTGCAAGAAATGCAAAACCCAAGAATGATATTTGTCATTCCAAAATATCAATGCAGTAGGTCTAACTCAGTATTAAAATAAGTAAACAACAGTATATGTACAAAGAAATTTTATCAAAACCTCTCCTGCAAAAAAACATGAGGAGAACACACCCACTCAAAATGCAAACTACAACATAAATAACACTAGCAAAAGTGATAACCCAACTACTGCCTACCACTCAAAAAATGTTATACATATAGTAATCTACACCACCATCCCACAAGAAGCAGATGCACCTACCAGTGACAAAGGGAACCCCCCCTCCGAGGCCAAGGGATACAAAAATAACCACACTTCCCAGACCTGGCAGGGGAAATACTCAGGAGAAAATGTACCTCTCTCATTCCACTGATTCCTCCTCTCCCCCCCCTCTCTCTCTCCCTCCCTTCCCCCTCCCTCCCTCCCTCCCTCCCTCCCTCATCCCTGGTCTCACCTCCCTCCATGGATATTTATTCACTCCTCACAAACAACCAGAGAGACATCTGGGGCAACGAACATGTAACCCTTTCTTCTCTACCCACCGCTTCCGCCTCCTTGAACATGCACCCGCTTGCCTCCTCATATCCTCTGGGATCATACATCCAGTTCAAAGTAACAACATATCTTCTTGGCCCATTGAAAAATGGGTTTTTGATAGCACGGCCTGACTGGAAAACATGTGACCGAACAAGCAATGTTGTCAATTCATTCAAAATATTATATAAAATGAAACTAAATTCTAAAATCTAATTTCCTCGATTCTAAAATTCGTTTAGAAACGAGGAAATATTTTTTCCTCCAAAAATTCATGAACACACTCACATTTGACAGATCTTACAAAATTTCGAAACTATATGCATTGGCCTGATCTTATTCATTATTCTAAATAAGTTAGTATGCATTTCTCAGTGACCTGGTTAGGTAGATTCATTATCACTATTATTATATGATCCTCATCCAAGACAGTAGTAAAAATATCTAGTGTGTTACTACTAATACATTAGGTGGGCTTAGGATTTGGATATTTGAAAACCCTGAATTATAGACCAAACAATTATTTTTTTTTCATTCCACTCCAGCAGACATCCAGTAAGCTGGATGATACTCACACATCAGGTGTTGAAATTTAGCAATCACTTAAAAGACATTCAATCCATAGATACACATAATGGGATTTGAACCCTCAGCCTGGCCTACAGATGATGTGAAGATAATGCTGCATACTGTGTGTGTGTGTGTGTGTGTGTGTGTGTGTGTGTGTCATATGATGATGATGATATATATATATATATATATATATATATATATATATATATATATATATATATATATATATATATATATATATATATATATATATATATATATCATGCTTTTCAGGATTTAGACGTAGAGTGGCCTGTTCTTGCATTAGAAATCACCGTTGAATTGATCCTGAAATGGAAAAGGTAAAACGAAAATGGAAACGACAAAATTTATAATACATATAGCAAAGTGGAAGAACAAAGTGAAGAGCAAAGTATATATACATATACCTGCAAAAAAAAGAACTGTAAGTTCACATTCGATGCATATGATACTTCCTGGAGAATAATGAAAAATCATTTATTTCTTTGAATATTAATTTTCAGTAACAAGAGAAGATTTCAAATAATATTTTACTTAAATAATGTAAAATTATATTAGATTATATTCGATTTAGGGGCAAAAAGGTAATTCATGTATTTTACTTACCAGGTCTGACATTTAGCCTCCTAAGCTTCTATCATCTATTCCTCCTATATCTACTTTTTTTTTGAATTTCTATATTTTATTTGAATCTTATTTCCTTTATCCCTTCAGCAAATAGGTGAATTGCGAAATATTCCATTCCCATTCTGTTTAGCTGATCATACCTACTACCGAAGATTATATCTGATCACCATTAATGCCAACCAAATTCTCTTCTACTATCTTCATTTTTAATATGATTCTTCCATTGATATGCCATCTGTTCACTCTCCTGATTTTCATCTGACTTCTCTTATCTCTAATCCATAACTTCAGTCATTTTATCTGCGACTCTATTAGTTTGAAGATTATTTTGTATAATACTAATTTAGTGGTTTGTCAAATTTTTCTCTTATTCCAAATAAATTAATTCAGCTGAGTTCAACAGTTTATTCTCTTACCTCTTTCCATATTTAAGTTGCTATATTTACGAAAACATTGCTCTTATAGTTGAAGTGTTCTGAGAACACAGAAGATGTTTCCCATGCTGCTAGCTATGTTCATAGAATTTGTCATTTTATTGTAGATTTTTACCAAACGTTTTACAGTAGTTATTAAATTTAGTTAGAATCCTAATGAACTCTAATGAATTCATTTAGTACTATAACATCAATACCATAAAGTAAAGAGCCGAGTGGAATATTTCCGATGTTGATCTGCAGTTTAACGCCACTTTCCTTCTTAATGTGATAAGTATAGATGGCAGATCACATTAAGACTACGTGGACGTTTTTCCTACAGCTAATTTCACATCAAAAAGCATATTCCTGTATACCTATAACTGAATATAAATATTATTGTTATTACAATTTAGAAGTACTTAGAAGCGTCTCTCTCTCTCTTGTCCATGTCTTCTTCCTTTCATAACATCTTTAGTTCCTTAGCTAGCTCTACTTCATTTTCATTGACTTTTTATTCGTTTATGATATTCAGATGCTTATTCCCCTTTACCATGGGTATGAGGTTGTTCCAGTAGTTGACACTTTTATTGTATGCCTTATTTGTCTCTCTGATGTTCCAGCCGCGATTACATCTCAGTAATCATGTTTTATCATCATATTTTGTGGTTTGAATCAATATACAGCGTGTTCCAAAATTCAAGCAAGAAGTAATTTTGATAGAAAACAGAGGTTTTTAATTAAAAATTATAATTTCTTATTGATTCATAAAGTATACAGTATAGGGTTATGCATGGAATAGCATATCGGGTAAATGGCCTCCACAGCTTTGCTGGCACATACGCACTCTTTTGTCGAAATTTTCCATGACCGTTTTGCATAAATGTGGCTGAATTTCGTTGATACAGCGCTCAATATCCTCCTTCAAGGCGTGGATGGTCGTAGGCTTGTTGGCATAAACCTTAGACTTCAAAAAACCCCAAAGAAAAAAAGTCCAACGGCGTTAAGTCACATGATCTGGGCGGCCAATTCTTATCACCAAAACGGGAAATTACACGACCAGGAAATGACTCATGCAGTAATTGAATTGTTTCTCGGGCTGTATGGCATGTGGCACAGTCTTGTTGAAACTACATGTCGTCCACATCCATTCTTGCAATTTAGGCACAAAAACTGGATTATCATGTCGCGATAGCGAGCACCATTAACTGTTATTGCCTTACCAGCCGCATTTTCGAAGAAGAATGGACCGATAATGCCTCCAGCCCAAAATCCGCACCAAACAGTGACACGTTGTGGATGCATTTGTTTCTCAACAATCACTCGTGGATTTTCTGAACCCCAAATGCGACAATTTTGTCGATTAACGAAGCCATCAAGATGGAAATGAGCCTCATCGCTGAAGATGATTTTGTTCGAAAAATAATCATCCACTTGTTGTTGTTCCATAATCCATTCAACGAACTCTCTTCGCTGTGTGTGGTCATTTTTAATAACCCTGAACTGTCAGCTGTTACGCTGTCTTTTTTTAATCGTTGGCAACACTGCAGAAATGGCGCTAAATTTAAATCTTGCGTGAATTTTGGGACACCCTGTAGAATAAAATTTGCTGACTCCTAATTCTAGCTTATCCTTGTGGCCCGTAACGTTCGTTTTAGTCAAGCCTATTACGATTTGAAACGGTGACGGCTTCGAGAATAAGGTGGTAGGTTCTATGCCTCCCGGTATGTCCTGTAGATGCGTGTGTTCACGGGCTATGAACAGGCCCGTGTGTTCATGGATCTGTTTGTCTGTTGTAGGAGACAAAAAACCCAAGTTTCTGGTTGAAAAACCCTCTATCTCCGTATGAGACCTGCGAAATCAGCTGTAGTCGAAAGAGACCAGATAAGAATTTTTTACGTCTTGGACGGGAATCGAACCCAAGCCTTTCCGCAAAAGGAGTTCGTCTATACCGACTGAGCCACAGAGGTTCATAAAGGCGCCATTGGACAGTGAGAATTGGATATCGTTCGCTAGTCTCCAGTCCATTCAATATTTTAGCTTTGTTTCTAGTGATCCCATCATCAAAACTCACATTGATATGCTTTTTATGGTTATTCAGTTTATTTGCCCACTTACTTATTACTTCTTAAATCATGTTTTATTTTGTATAAATGCTGGTATACTTTTTCATTTACAGGAAAATCTTTATTCATAAAGAATGCACAAAATATTTATTAAAATGAAACTCACTCAGTACTGTAATTAAATATATAAAGCAATACAACGCATATTTCAAATAAAATTGATAATTGTGAACAATGAAAAAATTATATTTCAAAACTTTTCAAAGAAATAAACAATTTAATGCTACTTTCCTTCTGTTCTACTGTCAATTCCCCAACAGTTAACAGTACTCTCTTTAAATAGTACACATAACAAGAATATAATCGTTTTTTTTTTCTTTTTCTTATTTGTTTTAAATTTTAGCTTACATTTTTAAACTAGTTCAGCTTTCTACAATAAACAAATATAATACACAGATAGCTATAGGTATTAAAACAAAAAGCATCAATAAACAATAGTTCTCATATTTAAAAAGTGCATTTCATTCAAAAATAAAGTCAAGTAAATAGAAATAACATGATAATAAATGGTAATAGATATATTATGCCCATGGAAAATTGAATGAATACCTTCAATAGGTATGAGATCTTTGATTTAGTTTAGTTGACCTTTTATTTCCAATCTTCCACAGAATTCTCGGAGAAAATTTTTGGTATATTATTAAACAGAGCAAAGAAACTGATTATAAAACATAAGTATTTGAAATTATATGAATCCATATCTAACATTATGATATGGGTTCATATAATTAGTAGATGCACTAGTGAATAGTGAGTTATATTAATCTGCAAAGAAATGCCTTTTCATGGCAACTCACCAGTCGTTGTAGTCGCAGGCTTAGTTATTATAGATAGGATTGTAGATGTAGTTAAGCTGTAGTAGTTGTGGGAATGGAAATAGTGATGACTGATGGTATAGAGAAAGTGGGAACTAAAATACTAGTATTGGAAGGAGCAGGAGGAGCAGGAGGATGGATTGGATTACTAAAGGTAGGCATAGTAGATATAAGGATGTAAGCACGTGTAGAATTAACCAGAAAAAGTGCTCTAGATGGCATTGTGGTAGCCGCACTTTCTAGTGAAAACAGGAGTACTAATGGTTGTATTGAAAAGAGGACTGATGGAAGTCGCATTAGTGAAAACTGAAGTAAATGTAATCATATTAGGAATAGCCAAACTAAAGATAGTAAAGGGAACGCGTGTAGCAGTATTATTATGAGGAACTGAGGTGGTGCTAGGAAATTTTATTAGTATAAAGTGGTTTAGTAGATATAGAAGAAGTAACTTTGAGAGGTATGATACTTGTTACAGAGAGCGGTATTGAAGATGGTGTAGTGATAGGATTCATAATAGAAGCTGTAGTTGTAACGAGAGTTGTAGAACCTCTAATAGTAACTGGAGTCATAGAAATGGTCGTTATGGTAGTAATATTGGGAGTTATAGAAGTGGTAGAGATAACAGGTGTCATAGAGGTTGTAGCAGTAGTTAAAGAAGCTGTTTTTCCAGCAGAAGATAGAGAAGTTTTAGTAATAGTAGTGATAACAGATGCCAGACTAATAGAAGTTACTGGTGAAACAGTAGTAGATGTTGAAGTCACTGCTATACGAGGGCTGAGGCTTGGTGTTAAATATGTTTTTTGGCTATAGAAGTTGTAGAAGTGGCAGGTATAGTAATACTTATAGAAGTTGCTGTAGATGTATAACTTACTGGAGTTCATGTTTTTGTAGCAGCAAATGTTAGAGTTGCTGGTGTCACACTAGACCTAGAAGTTTTTCATATGGTAGTATTGGCAGTAAAAGTTAGTTTCTGGCATCATAATAGATGCAGAAGTTACTGAAATTTCTCGTCTAATAGTACTAACTGCTGAAGTTTCCCCTATCATACTAGATGTAGAAGTTAATAGTATTTCTGTTGTGGAAGTAATGACTTTTGTTGGCATCATACTATGCGTAAAAGTTCCTGGAGTTCCTGGTGTAGAAGTAGTAACTGACAACGTTGTTGGCTTCACACTAGACATTGAAATTTCTGCTGTGGAAGTACTAACTGTTAAAATTGCTGCAATCATGCAGGATGTAGAAGTTACCACAGTTTCTGCGGTAATAGTACTAACTATGAGAGTTGCTGGTATTATAGTAGATGTAGAAGTTAACGGAGATTCTTGTGTGTTAGTACTAACTGGTAAGGTTGCTGACAACGCACTAGATGCAGAAATGTTTTGTGTAGTATTATTAACTCTTAATATTGCTAGTATGGTTGTACTAACTGATAAAGTTTCAGGCAGCATACTATATGTAGAAGTTACTGAAGTTTCTGTTGTGATAGAAGTAAATTCTAAAGTTGCTGGCAACGTACTAGATCTAGAAGTTTCTCGTATAGTAGTATTGACTGCTCAAGTTTCTGATATCATACTAGATGCAGAAGGTACTGAAATTTCTGGTCACTACCTGTTAAAGTTTCTGGTATCATACTAGATGCAGACGATACTGGAGTTTCTGGTGTGGTATTACTAACTACTAAAGTTTCTGGCATCATCTAGATGCAGATGATACTGGAGTTTCTGGTGTGGTAGTACTAACTGCTAAAGTTTCTGGCATCGTACCAAATGCAGTAGTTACTGGAATTTCTGGTGTGGTAATACAGACTGTTAAAATTTCTGGCATTATACTAGATGAAGTTACTGGCGTTACCGGTGTGGTAGTACTAACGGTTAAAGTTGCTGGCATCATACTAGATGTAGAAATTAATGGAGTTTCTTACGTGGTGGTACTAACTGTTAAAATATCTGGCATCATAATATATTAAGAAGTTACTGACGTTTCTGATGTTCTATTACGAACTGTTAAAGTTTCTCTCATCATGACAGATGCAGAAATCAATGATGTTTCTTGTGTGGCATTACTAACTATTAAATTAAAGCAAAAATATATGATACTTGATTTTCTGGTGTGATAGTACTAGCTCTTAAAGCGGCTGGCCTCATACTAGATGTTCACGTGAATGGTGTGGTAGTATTAACTCTTAAAGATACTGGCATAATACTGGATGTAAAAGTTTCTGCACTGGTAATATTAATTGCTAAAGTTGTTTGCATTATACTAGATGCAAATATTGCCGGCGTTGTAGTAATAACTGTTATAGTTACTAACTGTAGAAGTTACTTTATTACTAGTTGCAAAAATTGGAGTAGTAGTACTCATTTCAGAAGTTTCTGGAGTAGTAAAAATACTAGTTATAAATATAATTGGAACAGTAGTTGAAAAGTGTGGAATAGAAGTTACGGTTGGAAAAGTAAAAACAGATTTAGACATTGTTGGTGCATATGCAGCAGCAGCAGTAGTAGTGGTAGTAGTAGTAGCAGCAGCAATAGTTTTAGTAACACCGGAAGTGAACCGTATAGCATTTTTAATAGTAGGTGTAGTATTTAACGGTATAGTAGTTATAGTACTAGCTGTAGAATTTCGTGGTGTAACAGTTGTTAGCATCTGTAGAGGTCAGTCGAGCAGAAGCTGTAGTAGGTGTAGAAGTTTCTAGCGTTGGAACAGTAGTACTACTACTAGCTGACAAAATTACAGGTATGGTACTAGTAGTGGCAGTAGCTGTGGAACGTTCTGATGTTGTAACAGTAGTAGCTATAGAAGTTAATAGTGTAGCAGTTGCAGTAGCAGTAAAGTTTCCTTGTGCTGTTGTTGCACTAACTGTAAGTGTTGCTGGAATAGTACTGTCTACATTAGTTACTCGTTTATCACTGACTGTAGGTGTTGTAAGTGTAGTACTATGTGTATCACTCACTGGTGTAGTATGAGTACTAACAGCTATAGAACTTATTGGTCTAATATAAATACTACTCGTTCTAAAAGTCACTGTTGTAGCACTTCCTGAAGGTGTTGAAATTGTAGTAATAAGGGTAGGTATCACTAGAGTTGTAATAGCTGTAGTATTGCTGCTACCTATAGAACCTACGGGTGTTGCAGTACCAATACAAAGAGTAGGAGTTACAGGAATAGTAGTTATATCCTTGGTAGGACCTATGAGTGGAACTTATAAGCTTGTTAGTACTTGCAGTAAAAGTTTCAGAAAGAATAGTACTGGTCTAGTAGTAGGAGGAAGAAAATGAGTAGCGGTTATAGGTGTAGTCTTTGTAGAAATCATCATCATCATCATGAAATTCCTGCCATGTACCCTCAAGGGTTGTATAGGATATGATAGTATTATATGAAAATTTACATCATTACTAACTTCCTATCTACAATTTTCCTCCAAATCAGTCTGTTACTTGTCAAGACTCCAACATTATCAGATCTTACATTTCTATTGTCTAAGGTACTTTTTATCTTATCAATTAACCAATATCTTGGTCTTCCGCTGGGTCATTTTCCTGCCAACTTGGCAGAGAACACCTGTTTTGCTAGTCTTTCCTCGCCCATTCTGTTAATAGACCATACCACCTGAGATTAGCTCTGCTAACGCATTTCTGTCATCATCTCATGCTGACAATGTCAAGTTCTTTCATAATATCCTCGTTTTTAATATGATATTGATATTGATGCCATCTGCTCACGCCTCTAATCTTTCGCAGGACTCTGATATCTGCGGTCTCTAGTCTTTTGTCAAGGGTTTTACTTCTGACCCAGCTCTCAGATCCATAAGTTAAAACTGGTTTGAACACTGCCTTATATATAGCTAATTTAGTGTTCTAACTAATTTCTGTCTTATTCCATATGAATTTATTCAATTGACTTCCTACCATACCAGCTTTGTTGATTCTGTTTTCTATTTCCAAATTTAATTTATCATCTTGGCTAAAAATTGTGCCAAATAGCTGAAATGTTTTACTTGTTCTATTGGTTCTCCATTCACAATGCAGTTCACATTTTCAATGAGTTTGCCTATTTTCATTGTCTTTTTATTTCTGACCTTCATACCATATCTGTCACAACAGTTATTCACTTTAGTCAGGGTATCTTTCAG
The DNA here is from genome assembly GCF_054136105.1 of Typopeltis vanoorti. Lineage (NCBI taxonomy): Eukaryota > Metazoa > Arthropoda > Arachnida > Uropygi > Thelyphonidae > Typopeltis > Typopeltis vanoorti. Next base: position 81,892,517 of record NC_143551.1, on the reverse strand, counting down.
ACTTGTAGCGGATTTATTTAGAAGTATAACATCATCTGCATAAATCAAAGAGCTGAGATGAACATCTCCAATTTCGATATCAGGTTTAATACCACTTTCCTTCATAATTCATTTATTTTATATGAGTAATAAATAACAGAGGGGATAATGTACATCCTTGTCTAACACCAGATTTAACATTAAACCATCTTCCTGTATACTTCCTTCGATTCTAACTGCTGACTTGCAACTCAAATTAAGACTAAGTATTGCTTGATATAATGCCCCATTGACACCATATAACTGTAGCGTATTGAATAGCTTGGCACCTTGTCGTATGCCTTTACCAGATCTACAAAACTTAAATACAGATCTTTGTTATATTCCCATGATTTCTCAACTATCTGCCGTAAAATAAAAATCTGATTCTGACAGCCTCTATTTCGCCTGAATCTAGCTTGTTCTTCACCAAGCTTTTCTTCCACAATTCTTCTCAACAGTTTCTCAAGTATACTTGCATAAATACCAGGAACACTAGTAGGGATATACTTCTGTAATTCTCACATTGAGTTTTATTTCCTTTTTATATATGGGTACTATGAGAGCTCTACTCCAATCATCAGGAATTCGTCCCTCTGTCCAGACCTTCTGACCTATGCAGTGCAGCCACTGTAAGACTTTTAAACCTCCATAATTCAGCATTTCTAGTCGAATATAATCTATTCCTGCTGCCTTTCCACATTTCAAGCCTTTGATGGCTTTTGCTACTTCAAGTATGGATATGTATTCTTCACTGTATGCCTGTTGAGTGGTTTTTACCACTGTGCTATCACTGCATGTTTCATTTAGCAATGTTTCGAAGTAATTACTCCATACTTTAAGGATATCTTTTTTTCTCCAGTTTTCATGTCACCTTTATCATCTATAATTCCTTTTATAACACTCTTTCCTCCATTTCTGAGCTTTTCAATAATCTCCAGAATATCTCGCCACCTTCTTGATATTTATTTTCTATGTTCTTACCAAAGTCTTCCCATGTTCATCTAGTTTTACACGGTGTTTAGCTTTCTTATATTTGTTTCTGTATTCACTAAGAGCACAAGCTGACTAATTTGTCAGGAACCTTTGATATGCTTTCTTCTTTTCCTTCACTGCCTCTTTTACTTCCTTTGTCCACCATGGAATTCTGATTTTTCTATCCTTACAGACAACCTCACTACATGCTTCTCTGGCTGAATCAATCAGGGTTTTCTTCAAGGCTTGCCACTGAATCTCCAAGGTTTGGTACCTGTTCTCAAACTGTTTCATTTTTTCTTCAGTAATCTTTGTGTATTTTAGTCTACAGTTCAAATCTGAGAGCTGCTCAACTTTTATTCGCTTTAAAACTTTCTTATATATTTTTATTTTCAAAATGAAATTCAATTTTATCCTGCTCAAGACTAAATAGTGATCCCTCCCAATTTCAAATCCTCTGTACACTCTGGTATCCTGCACCAAGGAGAAAACATCATTATCGACAATGACATAGTCACTGAGACTTTTCTTATTTTTTGCCTCTTCTCTCCATGTGAATTTGTGCACATGGAGAGAACCATGTTCCAACATTGGTGTTATTATTAACACCAATGTTGGAACATGGTGTTAGTAATAACCAGTCCATGTCTTGAGCAGAAATCCAACAGGTATTTGCCATTATTATTAGCTTTACTCTTTTCTCCAAATTTTCCCAAAATATTTTTGTATGTCTGACAATCTTTTCATACTCTGCTATTTAGATCCCCAACAAGGATCAATTTTTCCTTTTTCATTGTGTCAGTTGCTTTCTCTAAAGCTTCAAAAATTCCTCCACTTCTATCTTAGTAGAACGTTCTGTGGGACCATAGGCACAAATAAGTCTCATTGTCCAATTCCCCTTTTTGTGTTGAATACAATGACCACTCCTTTTCCTTGATTGTCATTGCCAGAATATAACATTTTGTATTTAGTGCTCAGAAAGATCTCACCAGTTTTTGTATTTATTGTTTCAGTCACCCCTATTATGTCGAACTGGTACTTATCTAATTCCTCAGCTAGCTCCATTTCTTTGCATTTAGGCTTCTTATGTTGATAGTACCGATCTTTAACTTTGGTGATGTTGAGTTGGAATGTGTTTTCAGATTTGTTCCAGTAGCAAACTTTTTGTTGTTTTCCCTGGTTCCGTGGCGAAAACAACGGGGGCCTTGTTTAACCGGGCGACGCCGCACCAGCCGGCATGAAATGTTGTCATGTTGTACCATCATTTTGTATTTTGGTTTGAGCCAATAAGAATACAATTTAGTCTTCTAAATCCCAAATGTTCAGCTCATCTCGTTTGTTCAGTATTCAGGTAGATACCTAACAGGGTGCACCACGAGAAGGTGAGGATTGGACATTAGGTCAGAAGCCTTGGTCGGTTCTCCGCATTCCTTTAAAGACTATGTGGAGATCTCCTCTCAGTTATACAGCTTTGACCCTTAAGCATTGTAGAAATAATAAGAGCAGAAATCACAGGTGTAGTATTCATAGCTTCCGAAGTGACAGTTACAATGTTAGTAGGTGTAAACGTTACTGGTATAGCAGAAAGCCTAGAAGTTAATGATATGGTAGCAGGTGTAGAAGTTACTGGTGTAAGAGCAGTACCAGCCATAGCAACTGCTGGAGTAATAATAGATGTAATAGGTGCAATACTATCAGCAGAAGATACCGCTGTAGCAGTTCTAGCTCTAGTAGTTTCAATAGCACTTGAAGTCACTAGTGCAGTGGCAGAAACTGGAGTTGAGGTATTAATTGTAAAAGTTTCTGGTACAGTGAATGCAGTAATTTTTGGAGGAGGAGAAGGACGAAGAGTAGAAGAAATTATAGTAAGAGATGTAGTTTGTTCAGCAGTATTATTACTATTATCAGCAGATGTAGTAATTTCTGGAATAGTAACAGCTCTTGCAGTTTCAGTTGCAGCAAAATCTGCAGTTGAAGTACTAAATGTATTAGTTCTGAGTGTACTAGAACTCCAGTAGCAACAAGTATACTAGATATTATTCGGACTAGCAGTTATTTCAGGTGTACTGGATGTAGTATTTACTAGTGTGCTAACTGTTATTGGAGTATTTGCTTTTATTGGTGCAGTAGAAGTAATAGTACTGGTGTACTAGTATGTAATGTGTTAGCTATTACTGGAGTACTAGCTGTGCTAACTGTGACTGGTATATTATGTGTATTAGCTTCTACTTGTGTGCTAGCTTGTACTACTGTAATGCCTGTAGCAACAGTTTCTGGTGTACTAGTTCTTACTGGTGTAGTAATGGCTGGTGTCTGTGGTATGCTACTTACTGTTGAATTAGCTGTAAGTTGTGTACTAGTAACATTAGGTATGGCTGGTATACTAGTTACAGTGTTCTAAATGTAGACTTTGTTAGTGGGTTACTAGGATTTGTAGCTATCAATGTTAAAATAGGTGTGCTAGCTGTTGATGGTGTAGTATGTGTAGGTATTAGAAGTGTAGTAGCTCTTATTAAAGCACTAAACGTTACTTGTGCACTATCGGTAGTTGTTACGGGAGTAGTAGCTGTTGTAATTACTAGACTACTAGCTCTGTGTGGTTTACTAGGTGTAGTAATTACTGGACTACCAACTGTGATTGGTGTAATCTCTGTAGCAATTACTGGATCACTAGCTTTTACTGGTATATTAGTTATATTAATTATTGTTACTTTACTGGCTGTTGCTCGTATAGTAGTTGCTACTGGAGTACTAATTTCTGGTGTACTTGCTATTATTGGTGCAGTAGCTGTTGTAGTTATTATTGGTGTACTATATATAATACATAATGGTGTATTAGCTGTTGCTGAGGTACTAGCAGTTATTGATGTTCTAGGTGTACTAAATCTTACTCATGGACTAGGTGTGCTAGCTCTTACTGGTGCACTAGCTGTAGTGATTACTGGACTCCAGGCTGTTACTGGCATACCAGGATACTGGCATACTGGAATACTATCTGCAGTAATTGCTGGAACACTAGCAGTTACCAGATGTTACTGCTGTACTACCTGTAGTAGTAATTACTGAAGTACTAGATGTCGCTGGCATGCTCACTGTGCTAGCTGAGACTAGTGTGCTATCCGTAGTCAAAGCTACTGGAATACTAGCGGTAGTAATTACTAGCTTGCTAGCTGTTACTGGCGTACTAGCTGATTTAGTGTAGAAGGCGGTGTAGTCACTAATATACTAGTTTCACTGGAAACAGGCATAGTTGTCGTAGAAATAGGAATAGTAGTAATAGTATGTACAGGTGTGGTTGTACTAATAGCAATGGGAGAAGTTTATGTGTTGTTGTAGTTGAAGTGGAATGAACCGGTGTCATGATAATAGGAATGGGGAGAAATGGTGAAGTAGCAGCAGAAGTAAGAGGATAAACGTGTGTGGTAGTATAAACAGCAGTATTAGGAATGGGTGCAGTAGAAGCAGATGGAGGAACTGCAGCAGTAGTAATAATAGAAGGAATGGTTGCAGTGATAGTATTAGTAGCAATTGGTATAGTTGTATAAAGTGGTGAACTAGAAGCATGAATAGGTGTACTGGTAGTAGCAGTAGTTGGATTGAATGTAGAATTGTTACTGAAGCGATATTGCAATCGTTGTAGTAGGAGCTGTTGTAGTAGTAGTATTGGCAGATGGATTGAATGTAGTAGAACCTATGCCAGTAGTATCAGTAGGTAAAATGAATAGACCTGTAATAGTGGTATGAGGAACTGGTGTAATAGGGATTGTTGATATAGAAAAGACAGAAATTGGCATTGTATTGGTGGCAAAAATTGGTGTAGTAGTTGTGGTAGGAGTAGCTGGTTCAGAAGTGGTAGGTGGACCTCTTATATTAGCTGTAGTAGGAACTGGTACAGTAGAAGTCATGGTGGTGGAAGGAAATGATGTGGTAGCAGTAGGAGTAGTTGTTGTAATAGTTGGAACCGTCATACTGTCAGTTATTGTAGTAGACGTTTCTGCCGAAAAATAAGTGAATTTGATTAGTTTCTTACAAGTAAAGTTTATTGTCAAGGAGATAATAAAGGACACAAAAGTTACAATCTACTTCCTTGCAATCAAATACAAATTATTGATTGCAAACACGTAGTGGGACATATTTTGTAGAGAATCTCTTCCAGTTCTTACTAGAAAATTACCTGCAAGAAATAATAGAAGAGAGTTCGGAAATGCAGCACAGTCAGTAGTATTTTTGTGAATATATTCAATAGTGCTGTCCGAAATTATATATGAAGATGAATGAGGGTGTATATAACAAAGCTTAATAATGAAATTATTCACAACAGAAGAAATACTTCCAGGAGATAATTTATTACTGTAGGTTTCCTTACTCGTTCAGTTAACTTTCTAGCTAATAAATATCTAAAATAGAAAACGAATCGCTGAAAGAGATGCATTCAATATGAAATTCTGTGAATTTGGGCATATTCAACAATATTAAAAAATGTCCATGGAATCTATGGTTAATAAGGGTAGTAGGAGATCAGTGTATGGCTGGGCCTAGGATAGGATAACCCAAAACATCAAGTTCTAGAAAGACAGGTGCTTTTCAAGTCACTATCCATTGCGCTAACCAGGCTAGAGAAGCTGAATTTAGATTCCTGATATTTCATAAAATAAACATGTGTTAGAAAAAATGAAAACAATGGACTGGAGCGAGTGGAGTTTTAGAGTCCGTCACATCCTCTGAAGACATTTTCTGGTTATCTGGTTCAGGTAATATCGATGAACTTAGGAATATAACTGCTTCGGACATTGATAAATGTTGCCTGAGAGAGTCAAACTAATCAGAAAAAAAAACGAACAGATAGTTTTAAAGCATTCCTTTTTCTGAAGAAACCCCTACACGTCACATTATGCTACTATTTTTGATCAATTTCTTATGATGCTGGAGGTGGCCTGAAAATTTTACACATCTAGACCTAAACGGAGAACAGAGTTATAAAGAAGATAAAATAAAGTAAAATGTTGCAGGAAGAGCTACATGTCGCATTGTTAAACTGATTTCGCTAATGTAATTTTCTACAATTTCATTTAAAACAAAGAGAGTATGAGTATTAAAAAAAATTAGGAGATTGGTAGCAATTTAGAAGCAGCTGCTTGGGACCAGTATTGTTTTCGTTATTGAGAATATAAACTCCCGTTTGAAATTCGAGCAGTATAATAACAGAAGGCAAAAATTAAAACACCAAATTTTTAAAAATTCTAAGAAATTAGCAGTTCTAAACTGCAGTCTTCAATGCATTTTATGATCAAAATGCTGCAGTCACATTACTTTTGATGGATAGTAAACATCTTAATTTATTCCACACTTTGTTCATCGAAGATATGCATATTACCATTTTTTGCTGTTATTTACTTCAGTTTATGTTTAACTTTCATTTTTATTATATTTTAATATTCCTTTCATAGAAAATCAGAAGAATGAGGATTTCAAATAAATCCATAAACATTTAAAGACGTGTAATAACACAATTGAGAATTGTATAGTTCCTCTCAGAAAACTAACTGTAAATTGTAAATTTTATAATAGGTTTCTATGGATACCAAATATGTCAAAGTATTGTGGATTATGGTTTACTTAATGGGCATAAAGATTCAATTGAATTGCTGTTTCTAAACTCAATAAAAAGGATTAATAAAACACACTCTCTGAATGCAATAACCAGTATAAATACAAAGAATCCTTATTGCTTCAAAATGATTAATCTTACTATCATCCAGGAAAACGCACATTAGACAACAAGTGATCATATGAGCTCCGCATCACACACACACACACACACACTAGGATATGAATCCAATGCGGAACAGAAAATATAGCTATTGCAAGCCAGATATAGTGACAATTTTCTCGCATACAGCTGAGTTATTATTATGAACACGAACAAAATGTGTTAGTCAAAATTTGGAGTGCTAACAACAGTTAAAATCGTATTTTTGACTTATTGCAACATTGTTGGAGAATAAGGATTCTCTGCTCTGAGAGTTATCTCTTAAAAGAACGATATATTTTCAATTTTTAAGTATTGTAACCTTATATTTCATTGATAAGTATCATAGATTTTATTGTGCATTTACTCACCACTTGAGACAGTTATCTCTGGGCTAGTTGTTTTGAAAATCTCTGTTAGAAGAAAATAAAAAAAAAATGATTAATATTAATGAATATTGTTGTTTTTTAAGAACAATGAACGAATATCGACACGAACATTTCATGGTGACTAAATGTATGCATATTCCAATAAATTAAAATATACATTAAATAAAATATAAAATATAAATTTAAAGATCCATTATAATGAGTCTTATTGCAGAAGTATTGCTTCTCACATCCAACATCGTCCTCTTTGATTCCATGAAATGCATTATACATTTTATGATAATTTTAACATATTGTGTATTTTATGATATTTTAATATACGATATATTTTACTACGCGCTATTCCTTATAACATTTATATACATGACTCTGTAGTACTTTGTCAAATCACGGAATTACTTGCAAAGAAGAAAATCAAAGCATTGATCAACCACGAAGAAATTTAAGAATCATAAAGAGAAAGAAGCTGGAACATAACTGCTACGAATTACTTTTAAAGACTGTATTTCACGATATACAGTATATCGTGACGATATACAGTATATCGTAAACTGTATAGCATAATAATATCGTAAAGCTATATATAACACAACAGAACGATTTGTGGATGGTTCCTGAGAGATTTAAAAATAACAAAACGCTCGGTGTCCTATTAATAAACTCTGCAATCTTTACTTCTGATTAAATTAGTATCGGTTTAAATGCTTGAAGAAATGTCTTCAATTAAAAAGTTTAAACCTTACGTTTTCATTCGGTAGGCAAAAGTTCCTCCATTGAAGTTAGAAGTATATTCGATGATTTCAACCATCAAAGTTTCTTATAATTACTATGCACTGGTGTTATTTCTTAAATTTATATAAACATATTTTAATAAATTTATGATGCTTCCTGAAACAACTGAGTTCTAACAATGAAGCAACGCAAAATACAATAATGTTGAAAACAAAATACTTAAGTTTTTTGTTTTCAACATTTTGAAACTAATACATAAGTTGAAAACATTTGTTTTCAACTTATATATTATAACTTATAATATATAAGTTATAATATATAAGTTATATATTATAACGTATACTGTTATATGCTACTGAACTAGCAAAGAAAATACTAAAAAATATAACATCATAGTATACATGATAACTCATTATTCCTGTGACGTGAGAGGTGGATAGCTGTGCTGTCAGATGTATGATATACGATGACTGAAAGACAGCGAATGATTGAAATCGGTCATGCATAGAAACGAATAAGAATGGTTTCCTGAATATCGAGAATACTTTAACGGTAGAAAATCATCAAGAAGTATCCTCTGACGTGCGAAAGTCTTATATTTCCTCCTTTGCAAACAAATTTAAAGAAAAACCGTCAGCAATGCATTTATCAGCAGCAGCATTGTTTAGGGATGTAAGTAATGCTACGATAATCTGGATCGGTTATTGCTATCTGATCATCGAAAGCTTGCTGGTGAAAATGTATTCATGATTTAAATTTGACACCCCTAAATTGTCCTAGAGCGGATCCAGCAATACAATTTAGAGACACTAGAATACTCTCACTACACACTCCCAATCTTGCATCTGTGAAGTTCATCTTGTTAGACCATTGAAGGATTGTGGCTGTAAAGTGATTTGCAACTTTATCTCTTGACAACCATTTCTACACCGAAACAGATGCCTTGGTGCTACAATTGCAACGAAGCAGTTGAAAATATAAAAAAAAAAAAAAATGACTGGCTAATTTATGTGCGATAACTATATCTTACGTCAGAATTAAGTCCTTGATAGAAAATATTATTATTATTATTATTATTATTACTTGAAATATTATTATTATTACCTGAGTTTTTGGACTCCAGGGAGTCCAAAGATCTCAGGGAGGACACCTACTCTACAGTTCTGTCTCCATCACTCAATCCACCAACGAACTGCAACTATACCAACGCCATCTATCGTCCACCAGCGCTACCACTAGTATTTTCACAGGCAATCACAAACATCTATGCCCACGGCAAATATGCTTCTTACTTCATTGTTTTAGCCCTTTACCTTATTATATGAGGCAGCGTTAATATTGTGTCTTATTTTAAGAATTCTGTTAACTTCTGTCAAAATCTTTTTATGGTATGAAAACGTCCTAAGTGTTGCAGCACCTTGATCTGCCTCTTTTCAAAGAGGCTGTATAGAAATTGGATTAAGCGAGAATGGATTCCGAAAATCTTGAAAGTAACATGAAAAATATTTAAGAAATCACTTCCAAAATGTAAAGAATAACCTTAAAAACTGCAGTAATTCTACGAAAACATTTTGATCTTATGACATTAAAAAAAAATAAGAACCCGAAATCTTGTGTATTCATTTTGAAAGCAATATTTATGTCGTTGAGAGAATTTGGCTTCTAATCGATTATAAAAAACTTACCACACATGATAAATATATTCGCTAGTGTGCGTGTGCGCGTGTGTGTGTGTGTGGGGGGGGGGGAAAGGGATTTTGACAGAGAAACTTTATATTCTATTTTATTATGATTCTCAAAATATGCTGTTACGGAGAGAAATTTATAAGGGCCCAGGCTTTGATGCTTAATGTGGATTTCTGATTTCTATCTTCCAGTGCCCTGAGCGTCATTCGTGCCAAGAATGATTTCATTTATCCCAGACGAAGTCTACCGAACAGTATACACCGCGAAAAAAAAAAGTAAAAGATTGAATTCAAATATGCCAAAATATGGATAAGAATATATACCCCGCCCCTTCTCTCTGAAAATAATCCCAAGGAACTGCATGCATTTATTTATACAAGTATTGGAAAAAAATTGAAAACTCGTCTTCTGCGATGACTGCAATCATAGTATTCAGTTCTACTGTCACATTATTTTGAGTATCATAAACTATCAGATCAACGTCCTTTCATTTTCCGTTTAAATACAAGTAGGAACAAAAGACTAAACGTTTCCGGAACCAAAGTAAGTAGAGTAAGAATAGCAAGAATAGTGAGAGTAACTATAGCCCAACCACAACTAAGGCGAACATCGTAAGTTTCAAATAGCAGACCTGGATGGCTGAGTAGATAGTGTAACAGCTCTCCAGCCAATGGGCTACTATTTGGAATTCAGCCTCGGGCATAGACAATTTTGATTTCCTCATGTGGTAGATGAATTGCATCGTCCAGTGTGAGACAAGCGTCCCGACTATGGACTTGAAGTGGCTTGAACAAGTTCATTTAGTATCTAGAAGAGGACTTCCCGACTATACAAATATAGAAAAAAAACAGAAAACTACATAAATAAAATAATAAGAAATGATGAAATTCCTTAGTTCACCGGCGGCGTTAACACACTACACATTTACAACCTCTAACATATCCTTCTTCCCTGTTTCTACCTCTATCACATCTTGATGGTATCATAGTGACATCAAAAATCTAAGTCTCTGTCGTCGGTATAAAATAATCCGGAAATAGTTCGGAAAGATCTATGTTCGATTCCCGTTCATGACATGAAGAACCTATATCTGGTTTCTTTCCCCGAAAAGTGAGTACGCCGGTTTCATACGAAGGTAAGGTTTTTTTTTTCACCCGGAAACTCGGGTTTTTTGTCCCCTAGAACAGGCGAACCGGACCCGTGAACACACTTGGATTACAGTCAGGAATATTTAAGACGGTCCCTCCAGCCATAGGTCTGATTCGTCGGCTATGCCGGTCCCGAGCCCGGATAAAAAATAGCGGGAATGAGATGGTGCCGTCCCCCCCTCCTCGTACAAGAGGCTGACGGCCGTTGAATCATCATATGAAATTAAAATCAGTCAAAAATAAGGAACACTTATTGGTATCGGTTATCGATATTTTCTTTTACAGACAATACGGCAATAGCGTCCAACTATACCCAGAACTGCCCAGAGCATTCCTCCTCTCATACTTCCCAGAAGAATATCAGAAAAATCCTCACTACTCTACATTTCTTGGTACACATACATTATCAGAATTTACATCGATTCTCTGTCGCCTATATAAGCTGACATACTCGCTTTTGGCATCTACCCACAATCATGGAAGCCAGGTTTTATCCAGCCAGTAACTAAAATGCAGATAAAACTCAGCTATTAAACTAATCATTGCACTCACTTCAGTATTAAAATGAGTGCAATGATAAGTAATGATGTAAATACAGATTCCACTAGTGTAGTTCGGCATCAACCCTACTCGCTAACGTTACTCACTTTTGGATGCAGACCATGGAAAAGATTGAAAGAACTCACGTTGTCGTTTTCGGTATTTCTAAAGCATTGATAGGATCGTGCCTTGCATAGAGATCTTCTGACCAATACTATATTAGCCTTCTCTATTGAACTTTGAGACTGGACTGCCATCTTCCTCACTAGTCGTTCGTTGCGTGGCATGGTGGAATGGCTTCTTGTTATCCGATTATTTATCAATGCTCGAGTACCCACGAGTTCTTTTCTCTGTTCCAAGTCGTTCTTCACACATGAATAACCTTCTCTCTTTTTCTCTCTAACTTCAAATTATATCCATAGCTGTCTGATGATAGTTACTCTCTATTCGCCTTCGTCATTCTAGAAACCTTGTAAAATTCGAACGATTTAAGATCTTCCATAACAATGTCTTAAACATTGATCTCTTTACCATTCTCAAGTAGAGCGAAGATTATCTAGTGAATTGTAATACTATCAAAACCTGTCTTATTACCAGGAAGAAGGATCGTACTTCACTCCCTCTGACTTTGATAATGTTCTAGTAGCAGCTAAGATCGATTTTCTCTTCTTCCGTTGACTTACACATGTGGATTCCTGGAATAGACACATTACGTAAGTATCCTCTTTGGTATCCAAATGGCAACTTGATATTCGTTTTGGTTGAAAACACTACTTCTTTCCTACATTTTTTAAATGTGAATTTAAATATGAATTTGTGGATTTGTGGACCACAAATTTACAGCTACAAATCGTTTTCGGGCTGCTGATTCGCTATAAGCGTTTTAAAGAGAGCAGCATAAGAAGATATTGACAATATTCTTGAAGTGAACGACAACTTACAGCACTTAAATGGTGGATAAAGTGCATTTAACCACTCATTCACACCGAGAATAACAAAGTAACTTAAATGTGAATAAGAAAACCAGAAACTTCCATAATTACAATCATGTTTATGATCGATCATAGCTTTATACCTATATGCCGCTCTTAACATTTCGTTCGAGAAAAATGTGTTTCAATGTTTTAAGTTATATTTAAATGAGACTTTCATAACTTGACATGAAATTTGATACTCAATTGGGTGTTCAGTTTTTTTGCTTTCTATTGGTGAAGTTAGATACCATACTCAAAGAACGTGCAAATATTTTCAAGTCACTTCAAGTCTCCAATAAGCAGGGTAGTAGCAGTCTCACACCGGCCATAGACTGAGGAATTTGAAAACTCAGTCTATGGCTAGAGAGCGAATACGTTACTCACTCGACCGACTTGGCAAGGGCGATGTGTTTTCGTTTCAGACATAATTCGCGATCTGTTGTTAAACTATGCTCGAAAGGAAAATATTGACCTAAGCGACGATGATCTTGCTTGATGGCTTGAGTCAGTACACAAAATGTTCGACATGCAATAATCCGGAAACATATCGGGAGTATCACTTATTAAAAATGATGCGTCATCGCTTAGTGTAATGTCAATATATGGCAATGCGAAGTAACAATATATGTCGCAGCATCCATCGAGTTAGCAGAGTCATGCTGTTCTTTTCCGTGACATCACCTTCATTAAGTATATATTAAGTTAATTTGGATTTTGTTTTAAGTTTTCAGGGTATACGTTTTGCTATGTTTGAATTGTTTTTGCGCATGGGTGTATAATACTACATCGATACGTTTTGTAGCGATCGTTCTCGCATTCTGTAACTAATTAAAATATTAACAAAATATCACTTGGGAGTTGTAGAAAGACAAAACTTGACATCCATTGACAACAGGTAACAACGTTCCGCACTCGCTTTTTCCTTAATAATCTACAACAGGAAATGGCACACAAATGCATCACCGAATATATTTTTACTTCTGCCACTAGAGGTCTCTTTCTCCACAACCTTAAGAATGACAACAGTGCACGTGTCAGTGAATCTAACAAATTTCTACAAAGATGCCCTTCGAAGATGGAGGAAGTTAAACCTCCAGCACACAGTGAAGACAACATCTCTTCCTGAAATCCTCATGGAACCGATCTTCCACAACATGATGGTAAGGAACCGCATCACTCAGAAAGAGATTTTCTTTCCTCCATGGAGCTGGTGAGGCGTGAGGATCTTGGGTGATATTCTTTCTCCGAGCCTCACCTGGAGCTTTCCAAAATCGCTCGCAAACCTGGAATACGGGAATCAGGCTGAGCAAATACACACTGTAAAATCGGCTTTTCAAGATGCTATGCCTAATAGCATAACAGAAGAGGGACTTAGCCCTTCTAACCCAGAAGATCAGATGCCTATCTTTTTGATAAAAACCAACGATGTACTGGAGAAACTTACACCCTGCAACATAAACAAAATATACAACACTCTAATACAACAGTCGAATCAAAGCGCTTCATTGGAAATTCTTGCATCATTCCACCAAACACTGGGATCTACCATATCGCACAAGAGCCACCAAACCCGACGCAGATATTCGGTGGAGGATGTGGCACAATGCACTACCCACTCCAAATATATTACGAAAATTTAACCCGGATGTTTCAGATAACTGTCTGTTCAGCTACCGATCAGGAACAGTCCAGCATATCTACTTAGAATGTCCAGTCAACACACACTATTAATCCGTTTGTCTCGGGAAACGGCAACCTTAACCTACGGTAGTCTCCATCCAGAAGAGGAGTATTTCAATCTCGTCCATGCAGAGTCAAATATCCATTCGATCTGCAAGCAGATCTGAACAGGGCGACTGCATCACATTTCACTTTCCAACATAGAAGTGATACCATTGCCCCTCCCTTACCAAAGAAAAGGGGGAAAAACGCTCGCACACACGCGCGCGCGCGCGCGAGCGTTTTTAATAATTATTTTAATAATTTAAAGTATTTTAATAATTAGAATAATTTATCAAATAATTTATCATATAAATAATTTTTAATTAAAATGAAATGTTTTGTTTTGAAATTTTACTATTACAAATTTCACTATAACAATATTGATTATAAAATTTAACCTACAAATAGCACTTTTCCAATAAATGCAGATTTATTTCCAAAGTATTTGTAATCCAAAGAAGGAAGAAAAACCTTTGATTACAGTTTCAGTAACATCACTAAATCAATGTTACCTGAGGGAAAGAATTAAACTGTCCTAAAATCATTAAGTCGGTAACAGAATCTGAGAAAATGATATTTGCTGGGATGACTAACGACATATAAGGGATTTCTTTATGAAGCCTGTGTTGTATATAATATTTTGTATGTATTTTGCTATTTTGTTGCTTTAAACTGGTCTTTGAACTTCAATGTGTGTTAATATAAATATAACTATAAGAACATTATTCCAGTCACTTTATTAAGAATTAATGTTCCCAATAAAGGGGCCACTCAGTGTATGTTAGAGACCAATTTCTGCAAAATTGACTTTAATTGTTTCATGGTAGCATTTCAAAATTACAATTAAAAAAATCTGAAACAATATTCTTGGAATTCTGGCTATATTATTTCTATTATGACAACTATTATGCGGATTTGTATCAGTTAATGAGCAGTTTAATAACATTTTTGTATCTATAATATTTTACAGTTGGATTTATACGTGCTTTTTAACTTTTACATTTAGGCTCAATTTAAGAGTATAAGAATTATAACGTGAAGGTGTAAGTATTGAATTATCTGAATATATAACCATTACATCGTATTAAATAAATATTAATCATATGAATGTATTAATTATTGTATAATATTTTGGAATTTTTTTATTTGCAAAGTACAACCGTACTGTAAAACTATCAATATTAATAACTTCAGAAATGATAAAATGCTACCTCATTTTTGTGAAATAACATCGTTTCCTTTGTACGGCTTTGATGAAATACCCGCATTTTTGCAAAAGCAAAAACAAATAAAAAACCTACCATAATTGTGTGATTAAGTAAATTCTCAGTCACTGAGATATTTCCTATCCACATGGGATCACTTACTGAAAAAAACTAGAGTGTTAATTTTCAGTATACAGAAAATATAAAAATGTATATTTCACTTCAAATTGAATAGTAATAATAATTAAATATACGTTCACCATATAATCATCTTAATTAATAATATACAATACTTATATAAACTATATATATACATATATATATTTGTGATTATGTAATTTTTCCTAGGAAGCTTTTCTTTAATTTGAAAATCAAAACAATTTTAAGTGCAATGCGCATTAAGTTTTGTTTAATTTTTTTACCATAAACTTTGAAAAATTTAAAGATAAATTTTTCAAAGACTTTAAATTTTCGTAATATACTTGAATATAATTCAAAGTATTGAAAAAAGTAAACTCGCTTGTTATCAATAGGTCTGATCAATATAACATTAATTTCTTCTTTATAATATTCTTTATAAAGAATATTATAAAGAATATAAAGAATTTTATATTCTTTATAAAGAATTTTATATTCTTTATAAAGAATTATTTTTGTAATAGAAACACTACTTCTAAACATGACCGCTCATCATATTAATTTAGACGTCTAATATACATGTCCTAAATGAATGGATCGACATGGTTAACATTTATTTCTTTGACTGATGAGTGAATTAGTTAGAAATCGTGATGTAGTCTGCCAGTGGAGTTTTATTAATTGCATTTTAGGATCCAGGATATTTGACTCTAAAACAAATAGGGGTGGATAATTAATATAATTGATGCTTTTATTATTAGTAATTTATTAAAATAATTGGTTGATTATTACTGCTCGAAAATCACTAAAAGTATGGGAACAATTTCTTTTCTATGTTAATTCTGTGAGATCTGTTTGGTTGATGTTCTATTATGCGATTTGAGTCAAGAAAAAAAAAGCTGGACTTTCCTAGACGAAATATATTGCTACCTTCGTATAGCAGAAAGATAGATATTTATATAAAATCGTTCTAACTAATATTGTAGCAGCATTGTTAAATAATGGCACAAATGTCCGTTTGGCTTATGTAAACATTTATGACGCAGCAACTTCTGATTTCACTTTTCGTCTCTGTATGTGTTTTGCTGTATATATATAATTGTTCTAAAATCGTTTAATCAACAAAATTGCACGTTATTCTGCACGTTCAAAACACAGCATTTTGGAGTCCTAAGATAAAAAAACAGCACTCTTTTTTTATAACATCAACGGTTTATTAACATTCCAAGAAATTACATTTGTACAGTAAAAGACATAAGTAATTGATTACATAAGCAAGTTGATACAAAATTCAGTACTGAGTAATTCAGTGAAGTATTTCATTTTATATTATATAAATAAGAGTTAAAAGCTTGCAACCAAGTAAAACTTACTAAAGTAAGCTTAAAGCCAAGTATAATAACATAAAATAAAATGATAATAAGAGTGCGACTGTTAGGAGAATTTCGCTTTAGTGATTATGCGTTTGTGTTTTTCAAAACACAAGCGCGTACTACTACAAATTACTACGAACAAAATATGAATAAATTTATCTAAAATACAGCAAGATGGGATAATATGTTATAGTATAATGTTACATATTATTTGTATTATATAATAAAAATATAATACTACTATATAATAATTTGACGGTAATGAAATACATTATATATTAATTAATTTTTATATTTTTTATACAAAAGTACTCTATCATTATTAACTATTTACATGAAAGAAGTATAATTGTTATATCCTCTAGCTTCAACATAAGTTCATGGGATGGTAATCCCGATAGCAGAGCAGAGCAGTGCAATGGGCATCACACTGCATTTCTCCATTTCATGATGTTCGAATCTGGTGTCATTCCATCTCACAATTACCTTTGAAGCTTATGGTAACTTTATCTGAGGATGATACTGCTTAGGTTACCAGTTAAGTAATTTGTTTAAATGCACAGCTGTATCTAGCTTAACGGGGTTGCGGTATTTAGAATTAATTAGCAAATTCATTAATATTACATCTCTTAATTGCAAGTATTCTTCTGGTCTGATTACTTGTTTTGTGAGATAAAAAAGGAAAATAAATGCATTTACAAGAGTTTTAAAAAACTTGGCTAACTCACTACATCTAGGTTAGCAATCAATACTATATACGCAAATAATCGTATGGGCACTTAAAAGAACGATCATGCATACTGAAACATATGGTATATCCCAAGCATATAGTGATGTGATGTGGGACGAGAGTGTGTGAGCATTCTATTTATCTGTGTTCGCGCTTGGAAGTTTCAGACAATAAAATATGTTGGGCTTATGGGGGGGCTTACTTTTTCGTTGTAATATTACAACGTTGGCACTCTACTGTCAGCACAAATGAAAAATCTCTCTTGTCGCATGAAATATGCCTGCATGGCGGTTTTAGATCAGTTATTGATCACGTAGGATACTAAATATCGTGAATATTGTTTTATTATAATTTAGGTGTAGGAGTTTTGTGGACCTTTAGTCCACAAAACTATTCCTCTGTGGTTAGCGCCAGGAAAGACATCCGTTAGCCATAAAAAGGAGTCGAAATAAAAATGAATCTCGTACAAAGGCAAATAAGTATAATTGCTAGGGCGTTCCCTGCAAGCGATGCGCAGCAAGATCCTCCCTTTTAACATATTTCTCTTTATTCTCACAAAGGGAATAAAGAGAAATATGTTAAAAATTGCAAGACAATCCGATAGGAATACAGAACAACACAACATAAAGATGTAGTATGCGATCAAATAGTGTCAGCATTTAAAAAGAAAACAACAAACAAGCGGAAAACATGGTGAAGACCTGGAAGCCGAGGGAAGAAAATAAGAGTAAATTCAAAGAAATGATTATGAAAGAGAGGGTGGCATCTCAAGGAAATGACAATGTAGAAAACATTTGGAATCAAATGAAAAACATCTTGGGTAAAGCTGCAGAGGAAGTGTGTGTGTGTGGAAGAATGAGAGGATTCATACCCAGTAAGGATAGAGAAACTTGATGGTGGAATGAAGTCCAAACGCAAATCAAAAAAGAAAAAGGAAAATAAGGAGCAATTGGGAATTGGAGGCAAATAAGAAACAACGAAACCTGGGAGAAATATAAAAAAGAGAGAAAGAGAGAGAGGGAAATCAAAGATAGAAGTGAGGAAAGCAAAAGAGAAAAAATGGAAGAAAATGTATGCAGAGATAGGAAAATGGAGAGAAAATAATATATAGAATAGCAAAGCAGAAAAGCAATGGCACAAAGGATTTCGAAAAAAACACCACACTAAAGATGGAAATAAAGTCATATTAGTAGATGAAAAGAAGGTGAAGGACAAATGGAAGGAATATTTTGCAGAGTTAAATATAGAAAATGAGAGGAAGATGCTGGAGGAGCAGGAAAGCATACAGGGGCCAGAGATGGGAGTTACAGAGGAAGGAGTAATGGAAAGAAGCAATAAGAAAAATGAAAAATAACAAAGCACAAGGACCATCAGAAGTAGTAATAGAAATGATAAAAGGAGAAAAAGGAGTAGACTGGACCCGTGAACTATTTATTAAAGTGTGGAGAGAAGAAAAGATACCGGAGGAACTGGAAAGGAGTTTTGTAAAGTACCTATTTACCTACAAAAAGGCGACATACCAGACTGTCGAAACTATAGAGGAATAAAACTTACAGAACACCTATTAAAGACATTTAAAAGAATAGTGGATAAGAAATTGAGAGAAATAGCAATAGCGGATATTACTCAGATGGTATCATGAAAGGGAAAGGAACAACAGATGCAATCTATATGATGAGACAAGTACAAGAAAAGTACCTCGAGAAAAATAAAAGGCTTATACATAAATTTATAGACTTGGAAAAGGCATATGACAGAACACCAAGGGACCTAATCTACTGGGCTCTCAGAAGGAAGGGTGAACGGAAAAATTAGTAAGGATTATAAAAGCAATGTATGAAAAAAAACAGACGGCAGTAAAAACGAGAATTGGAACAACAGAATCTTTCAACATCAAAGTGGGCTCGCATCAAAGGTCAGCACTCAGCCCATTTCTATGTGATTATTTTAGATGCACTAAGTGAAGGAGTAAACAAAAATACACCATGGAATATATTATTTGCAGAGAACCTGGCTATCGTAGGTGAAACTGTAGAAGAGGCCCAAACGACTTTTATAGAGTGGAAAAATATCTTGGAGGATACAGGTCTAAAGATAAATACTATATCTGAAACTGAAGTAATGATTAGTGAGAGGAAAGGACATGAAGAAATTAGTATAAAGGACAGAGAAAGTGGTATCTTGAAAGAGGTTGACATTTTAGGTACCTGGGATCAACCATAGAGAGAAACGGCACATGTAACTTGGCAGTCAGAGAAAGAATTAGGCAGGTTGGACTAAATGGAAGGAGATGTCAGCAGTGATATGCGACAAAAGTGCACCAAAAAAAGTAAAAACAAGTATTAATTATATGAAGAGCCAAAGGCTTCAATTCGGCGACCTTCTCTCACTCATAATGTAGAACAGTAATACATCTCCTAGGAGCTGGGTTTCACATTATGGGGAAATATCAAGAGTAGTGATCGGAGCTTGCTCCACCCTAACCATGAGTTGCCTCAGTGTTGCACTCCCTAAAGGGTCAGTTGTAACACTATCCAGGTATTTTCTTACGCTTGGACTCGCCGAACTTTATATATTTACTATAATCGGCATGAAACTCTTTGAGTTTGTTATTCGGCTATGAAACAATATGGGATGTAATATCCCTTAACTTAAAAACAAGTATATATAAATCAGCCTTTAGACAGGCCTTGTGGTAGGGTGCAGAGACATGGGCAACAAAGAGAACTCAGGAGGAACAATTTCAAAGAACAGAGATGAGGATGCTAAGATGGATAAATGGAACATCAAGGAAAGAGCACAGGAGTAACGAGGATATAAGAAAGGAGATGGGGTCAAAAAATTAGCGACAAAGTGAGAGGAAGTACAATTCAGGTGGGCCGGCCATGTATGGAGAAGACCGGTTAAAAAATTCACATTTGACTCCGTAGATGCTGTATGGTCATTCTGTATCTTACGGAGATTTGGGAGTAAAGTCTTTTGCTATAATAAGTGGTAGGAGCGCAGATACCCTTTCCACATAGAGGTAGTAGGACAATCACAAATATCCTTGCCCATGGAGGGGATTCGAACCCCCAGCCCCTTGGCTGTAAAATGGATACGCTAACCACTCGGCCAAGCAGGCCGGCCACCCAATTCAGAGAGTCACAGCAATGGAACTAAAGGATAAGAGAAGAAAAGGAAGACCAAGGAAAAGAGATCGTGGGAAAATATCCAAAGGGATATGGAAGAAGTTGGAGTGGAAAGGAGGGATTCCCAAAATAGTAATAAATGGAAAAAAATTGTCCGTGCGGCAGACCCCAGTACTGTCTGGAACTAAAATTCCGAAAAGAAGAAGAAGAAAACGAATATCACTGCTGTTTTCTTAGACAGTGAATAATTTATTACGTATGGACACCACAGCTGTGTGTGTGTTTTCTGCATATTGGAATACATTGTCTGTTAATGTAAGTTATTAACGTACGCTTGGTGAAGAGCTGCATCCTGTGGCATTCCAAAGCGAACAGTTTTTTTTTTATAAATCTATATTTCTTATCTATGGCAGTATTGATTAATTACATAAAATCTTCCTCGAATGATGTATGTTTTTCCTTCTTTTATTTCTTCTGGAAACATACTGTTTTGTTTTTTTTTTTTGGAGGGAAGGGTGGAATGTGTGCAGTTTAGCGGTGTAACTGACACGTTGGTTTACTAAAATGTTCTCTATAATACTGGTTTGTAACTGATAAAGTAAAACAGATCTGTATTTTCACATCATATTTTGTTAGTTTCAGCATAACTGAAGACATACTAACTCAATATCCTTGGTGTTTGCTTGTATTAAGTCCTTATAGGGAAGCATGCTTTGCATGCAGGGTATATATATTTCTTTCTGTACTCCTATGACTTAAATAATCTGCTAAACTGTTTGTGAGAGGGATTGGTCTGTGTATGTGTGTGTGTGTGTGTGTGTGTGTGTGTGTGTGTGTGTGTGTGTGTGTAGAAAAGCCTTTCACTGATTTCTGTTAAATATTCCGTTAATGTGTGTGTGATTATCTGAAAATTCAGATTTAAGCGTACAAAATTTTTTAAATGTGTTTACGTTGGGTGGTCCCAAAATAGCACAACAGCTAATATTATTAATTATTTTTTTTGTTTAGTAAGTATTATTATTATTATTATTATTCCACTGCCTCTTAATGCTTACAATGTCTATGATAGGAAATCTGATATCTGAACACGGGTGGGTTCTTCATTATTTGCAAAGACGTTAACTTACACGTGTTTGCAAATAAATTGCCAATATCATTTCACAGATAAGCTTGTAAGATAAGCAATACTTCTGAATTGCTTATTGCCTCTAATGTTGTTATGGAGGATGTAGAACTCTTCAATTGGCCACTGAACTGCTTCCAAGAACCTAGCGATTCGATTAGAACAAATGGTATATTTAAATATTAATCAATTCTCCTTGATTATCTGTTATTCTTTCTGAGTTATGTCAATTGCTTCAACTGTAGTGGTTGATGTTTCTTTACTATTGTGATGTATTCGTATCTAAAATATTTGATTAGTATTAGACTTCAGTTGTGTCACTTTTTAAAGAAAATATTCGCTTTCCCTTATTGAAATTAATATTTTTGTTCCGATTTTGCTTTTCTTGAATGATAATGATGATAGTGATTATTATGGGATGTCTTCAGACATTTAACAGATGTTTTCTATCCTGAAGTCTTTTATGAATCTGTCTCTTGCTAGTCCTCTTGAAAGTAAATAAATTGCGAAAGGATCGTGCCAAACCCTGTCTTCTTATGATTTTCTATTGGCGCTGTTACTGAAGCAGAAGTTCATAATAAGTTTATAATGCTACGAGATGTATAAGGAAGTTCAGATGTTAGTAAAATTGAACTGAGGTGTCAGTCATCCACTTGACACTATTTTTAACGTCTCCGAGGAATATTTCTCCTACTGAGTTATTATTATCATAGTTAAGATAGTCCTCGTATCGGTTATAGTTTTTTGAGAATTATATATTTGATATTATGTAGCGATATACTTTTCGATATTATATATCGAAAATTTCTTGCAAAAAAGTAATAATATGATATTTTATATTTTCGATTTCGTTTTCCAACAATAAATTTAAAGAAAAGGCTCACCTCGTTTACTCTCCTGATAGTTTGAATATTGCGTCTGCTACAGTTTTCTGCGTTGCTTCTTTATCATCTGCTGTCGACGGCTGCATGTCTCGAACGTTTTCTTTACGGTAGAAGCCCTTGCATTTGTCATCACTCTTATCGTTCGTTTTACCTCGCAAGGTAAATTCAGGTAGACCGGAACAAATGAAATGCAGTTCATTCACGTTATGTAGCTGCTATCGGCTAGTAGAACCATAAGACATTTACCACATTGCATGACTTTGACTCACTTCTTGGACGACTTCCATGCGATTGTCACAATTTACCTTTATTTTACTATCGTTATTCGACACTCCCCATTTCTTCATTTGCTTCATTTGCTTCATGTAATTTCTTCATTTGCTTCAATAACCTTGTAATTTCTCCGGTTCCGCTGTCACATGAAGGTCAAAGGAAACCCTCCTAAAATTTGAAATATGTGAGTACGATGAAAGCGCGCCTAATGTCGCTGTGATACCACAGCGCTCTCTCTACTATACAAAACAACAACAATAATTTTATTTCATATCATCATAAAGGATATTTCTTTTCTTGTATGAAAACAATATTTGACAGTACTATTAAACAAAATGTAAAGGTTTGTTCAATTTTCTTTTACATACATTAAAAAATTGCACAGCACTATTAAATTTTGTTTAAAATACAAAATACTGCTAAGGACATGCAGCACTTTCAATATTTTGTTTTTAAATTTTAATAATAATAATAATAATAATATAGTGTTTACTCCTCCTACAACTACAGTCAGTTCGACTGAAATTGTGAAATTGCAATTTATTGTAGAACTGCAGATGATGTGCAATTGCATAATAAATTGTAAAAAACGAGAAATAATAATAATAATAAATTCACGAATTCCTCCCCCCCCTCAAAAAAAATCGCAGACTGTGCTGATGTAAATTAGAACCACATGAGTAGCCCAGCATCTGTGGATATGAGAGCCTTTCCTGCTCTCAGCGTTATGTAGGTGCGCGTACGAGTGGAGGTCTCGTTCCCAAGCTTACGTGCTGCACAGAGAACGCTGTTCTCCTTTCTAAAACTTTTATAGAAATGCATAAATTTCTCAATTTCCGGGATTTTTTTAGAACTTAAAAATACTGTTCACCTTTCGTAGATGATAAAACTGGAAATCTAGATTTATCAAGAACACTGTTCTGCAAGAAAGAAAGAACCTTTCCAAAAAGAGATCTAATGGCTGCGTTAAAATCTAAAATAAAAGTTTTAAAAGAATTGATAGCTAGCTAGTGTGAGTTAGTTTTATATAATGGTAATCTTGAAGAAAAGAGTTGCTTTGGTAACAAGTTAAGAATGGTAACAGGGTAATTGGGTCTGTGGCCAGAATTGCTGTATACGCTTTCGAATTCTTATAAAATCCACAGTGTTCTAATTAGTTTAGACAAAGGTGTGTGTGATGGGGAAGGGGAGAAACTCGTTGTTATTCTGACCTAACCTAATAAAATTACGAGGGGGAGGGGACTGAATAGTTCTGATAAACACCTAGAACAAAAATTATATTAAAGGAACTTATATAACTACGAGAAAGAACATAAAACCCTTTAACCCCGATGTTTCATCAAATTTTAATAATTTGTTCGTTTTCTTTTAGGATATAAAATGAGATATGTAAGAGGTTTTGAAGAAATTCGAAGACACTGAGATGCAGGTCGTTATCAAGGTTTTGGTGCTGCAAGAAGTCCGCAACTGAGATTCACCAAACTTTGTGTAAGACTTTAGGTTACTATGCTCCAGCATATCCAGCAGTTGCCAAATGGGTGGCCAAGTTTAAACCTGGACATCATGAGTCAACAGATGCCCCCATGTCAGGAAAACTTTCCACATCGATCACACCTGAAAACATCGATGCAGAGCATGCCGTGATCCTTAATGATAGACGAATGCTAGTCGAAAATATTGCAAAGACTCTATGGATATCCAGAAAACGAATTTGGGTCATTATCCACCAACATCTGGACATGCAGAAGTTCTCAGAGCAATTGGTCCGCAAATGTTTTAATGCTGACAAAAAGAAAGAGAGAACGTGTGGCGTAATCTCAAGGGATTTTTGATAATTTTGAGAAATCAGGTGCACATTTCTGGCTCGTATTTTGACTCTTGATAAAACATGGCTTCATCACTATGACTCAGAGACCAAACTGCACTAAATGGAATGGAGACACAAAAGGTTCTCCACCGTCAAAGAAGTCCCGAACCCAAAAGTCAGCAGGAAAGGTGCTTGCCATTGTCGTTTGAGGTATGGATGGTGTAATCCTTACCAAGTAAGTCAAAAAAAAAAAAGATTCAATTGTTACAGCAACAGTTTATTCAATAGCTCTGAAGGAATTGAAAGAAGTACTGAAGGAAAAACGCCGCGAGAAACTGAGCACAGGAGTGTTGCTTTTGCAGGATAACGCACCTGCTCACACTGCTCATGAAACCCAACAGACAATACATAACTTGGGCTTTCAGTGTGTGTGTCTGCTACACCCACCCTATTCGGCAGACCTGATCCCCATCTGACTACTTACTATTGCCAAATTTAAAGAAACACTTGAAAGGAACAAAATTTACCAATGAGAATTCATATCTGGAGCCGAAGACTGGTTTGTGAAACAAGGGAAAGAGGTTTTCTTAGCGCATTTCAAATGATGCAGCAGCGTTGTAACAATTGTATAACACTCCATGGAGAATATGTAGAATAAAGCGTAAGTTACATGGTTCTACCTCTATTTCTTCATGGTGATTATCACAACTTTTCAGCACATCCTCGTATACTCTGACGAACCATCACATAATTGTTTTATTATTGTGATTTCATTCTTCTTAATTTGTAAAATTAAAATTAAAATTCAATGTTTAAACGATCCAACTTAAAAATTAAGAGGATCAATAAATAGTAATGAGCCGAATGCAAAATTAAACGTTGTCTCCAGCCTTAGTGGAGTTTTAGTGACGTCATTTCTAATTTCTTTCACTAAGTTTCCCATTGAACACTCTGAATTTCATCTACATATTAAATTTCATTAATCTTTCCATACAGGGTACAATCAGTATATTCGTATGAACTGACAAAACGAATGCAGTAGGTTCTTACAAATTTTATAAAATGCAGCTTGCTAATATGACTAGCTTTCTTCAGCTAACATCCTTCAGCTTGATATTAGTAGTGTAAATATACGGTACTAATAAGATACTCCACATAAGATACTCCACAACTATGGAGTATTATGAAGTATTTAACGACTTATGACGCTAAATAGTTGCTTATAAAAAGCTAGATTTATAAAATAAAGAAAATAGCAGCTATGGAAGATTTCCGTCCAATGTACCTTCAACATACACGAAATGCATCATAACTAATATACGTTTGTAGAAATGATTTTGTTAAAAAACTCATTAATGATACATTTATTTAATTAAAGATAAAATGACATATAATTATAATTGCATAAAATAAAGGAAATTTATTTGAGAAAACGTTTATAGCTAAATTAATATTCCTTCTCAAATGAAAGTAAAAAATGCCAGGTAGTTCATTTTTCTAGACAAATGAAATAAATATGAAAATAATATTTCTAAAAATGTCCAGAAACATTTCAATAAGGATGCAATATTGTAATTATATATAAAGAAATGCATATAGATAACCATACTTACACAATATTAAAACTGTCCAAAATATACTTTGTTTTTTTTGTTTTATCAATATGTGTTATTTTCATTCAAATATTCATAACATATTCGACTTAGGTTCCTTATAACTTGAATATTTTATGATTACAGTTTCATATTTACACAGAATATCGCTTTTAAAAACAAAATGTAATAACAATACTTTATTCAAACATCGACAAACAAATAATATATATTTTCCCGTGGAAAGGGAATCTAATGAAGTCTTATTACTTATCGTATTGAGTTTCTTAATTGAATCTTCGAACGCTAATAAAAGAAACATAAAGCATTAATAGTTACCCAAAATGGGTCTTTATTTTATACTACATAAACATAAACATATGGTATTCACATAACATATTTACATAAATAACATTAATTATATAACAATGTGCGTGAGGCTATGTCAGAAAAAAATCTTAGACAAACCTACTTGATAATTTTTTTTCTGTGCGCCATTGGAAGGTGAGTTCTAATATTTATTTTTATTTAATAAATACTTTTACCTTACCAAGACAGGAAAGAGTGCACCAAGAAATTGGTCCCACACACCACGATGACTGTCCACCTCGAAGAATACCGATCATATAAATAGGGTGCCTTCATAAATGCTAGGAAATAATAACAAAAAATTCACAATTCTCATGTTTTGTTATCTTGCTGTTCTAAACAAGAAGAATAAGACTTTGCAGATGTACTATGCTTATAACTCTAGCTCATTAAGATAAGCAAAAATTGCCAACCTTTGATAAAATGAAATTTATTTATTTACTCACAAAAAAGCCTGTTAATTTCTACAGATGTATACGAAGAAAGGAAGTATATAAAATAGCATTATTTTAAAATAATTTTTGCTCTAATTTATTGAGGTTCACATACAGAAGATAGGAAGAAAATTAAATTTTATAATCTCTACGTTGAAAATTCAAATATCATTCGCAAATATCTAACAAAAAATAAAGAATGAGCTAATATTATTTTGGGTCCCCTTCTGCTAGTAAATCACAAAGTGATAATAAAAGTGATTTGTAGTTGTTCGATTGAATTAATACCATAACAGATCCACAAGATTTCCAGGTTAGGAACTTCTCAAACGTCTCTAGAGACTTCATTTTGAACGATCCTACAACCGTTTAGATTTTATTTAGACTACTAGGTAATAAAATGTAAAAATTACGAAAAATATTCTAAGACCAGATTGAGATACTACAGAAGTATTACTCCTCCAAACAGTCCATCATTCCTTTATGTTCGACCGTATCTGCTGCTTCACATCTTTTCCGGTCTGAATCATCCTTCTTCTTCTAGTTACAGAACTGTCCTGTTGTTATCTTCTCAATAAAGTTTGTATTGTATTTTGCTTCTTTCCAATTCCCCTTCATTCCATACAGATCCTTCTATGAAACAAGGTTCCATAGCGTCCCTGCAATTCAAACTTGCAACTATTCAAAAATACATTCCTCTCCTTCAAATCTCCTACACAAGACACTAAAATCATATAGAATCTGAAACACTCATGTGCGGGATTGAATAAAAACTCATTAGAAATTGGACCTGTTCACCACACAATTATTATTATTATTATTATTATTATTATTAATAGGAGAAATAATATAAATACTCTTGACCACACTTCTTCAACCACTAACACGTACCTCGATATGCTAAGTCAGTACAACATAAACCCTACCATTAACTCCCCAACAAAAGAGGAAATACTCAACAATTCAATAACAAAATCATGTATTGATCATATCAACATACGGGCTCCCATCCATGTATACACATCGTCAGTAATTAATGTCAAAATTGCCGATCACTACTTTGTCTCAACTTTGTTTTATTACGTTACCTACCCCCCCCCCCCCTCGCACCACCACAAAAGTCGACAAAACTTCGAACATATTAAAGAGCATTGTCGATAACCATGTAAAAAATACAGACAAAAATTACCTACTTAACATAAATGATCCTGTAACATTATATGAGAATTTCCAACTAAAGTTCACATAAATATACAAAAAAACAACAAAACCTACACAAACGCGGCGACAAACATACAACAATCCATGGATAAATGGCGACATACTAAACAGTATTACTGTAAAAGAAAATCTATGGAAAAAACTAAAAAGTCTCACAGTAACATACATGTACAAACCTTATACAAAAACACAATGAAATCAACTAACAACAAAAATTCGTAGGGCAAAAAGACACTACTACTTCCAAAAATTCATGGACTATAATGACAACATGAAGCAAACATGGGCTACACTCAACGAATTAGTAACTCGAAAAAAGAAAACTTCAGCACAAGATTTTATTGCAAAACCTTTCGGTCAGGACACAAACCAAAAGGAACTAGCAGACTCATTCAGCCATATCTTCACAAACAATATCACGCAATTCAAAAAAGACAATCTGCTAACAATCAACAAAAAACTAAGGACACGAAGTCGACAACAAACAATGTATTTTTCACCGTAACAAAACAGGCACTGAAAGAAGCACTCTTACAGCTAAAACCAAAGACCACTCCAGGAATAGACAAAATAAGACTCACAGGCCTTTTAACCCACTTTGAACAAATAAATTAATACTTTTGAGGCTCGTGAACATAACAGTCGACACTGGCATTATTCCACATCAACTAAAAACTGCAATAATTACTCCAATTTACAAACATGGTAAAAGAAACGACTCAGAACTACGGACCAATAGCTAACGAACGGGTCATTTCAAAATTTCTAGAAAAAATAACACACACCAGACTCAGAACTTTTAACAGAAGTACAACATCATCTCACAAAACCAATACGACTTTCAGAAAACAAAAAGCACCATCACATTATTAGAAGACATCGCCGACGCAATAAACAAAGATCTCGACAAAAACAAGCATGCCCTCCTTATACTGCTTGACTTAACCAAAGCATTTGACACATTAAAACATAACATACTACTCACCAAACTATAGTCAACAGGTATAAGAGGAACAGAACACAAGTAACAAAAATAGGTACAAATGGACAAAACATATAGAATACTACATACCAAACTCCGGATCATCGCAGCAAAATTCTTCCAAGTAAAAGGTATTATTCCATCTAACATAAAAAAAAAACCTTCTATATCACGATATCTGCGAATCCCCAATATCCGACCAGCACATGGCGATACACAGAATCCTGAGCATAAAAGATCTCAAACACTACATAACATTAACAAGGAATTAGTTCAACGTCACCTATCGAAACAACAGAGACACATGTTGTATAGCATGACCCACAACAACTCTCTACATCCCTACACCCTTCAACAACACATACGGTTCTTTTGTGAGATCACATTAGATGCTACTCAACAACCTACCAAGAAATTTAAAACACATAGATAACTACAGAACATTAAAACATGAACTCTGGAAAAAATACCAACAAAGTTAATATACCATTAACACTAATATACACATCACAAATCACCAGAATCCAATGTCTACATCCCATTCATAAACAGTAACAACAACATAAATAGTGAAGGCTAATCCCTCTCTTCATAAAAGCTAACCCAAGCTTCGAAGTAGGTGGGATTAATCTGCCTCACTCATCCACTCGTAATCCTCATAATCAAAGACTGCAAATTATGTCACAAAACAGTCAGTACGGTGTATAATAATAATGAAGATACAGATATTAAAAAAAAGTATATGATTTTATATCCAAAGAAAAAAATACTGAAAAGAAATAATGTGCCTTAAGCTGCATACAGTATTATGTACAGAGCATCAAGTATACTATTCACTAGTTGTAAATATGGAAATATTCTGTACGATGAAAATAGAAATATTTTTATTTTATACATAATGTGTAAAGATGCAAAAAATGTCTGTAATAATCATCTGTAATAATCATACGTATGTAATTTATCTGAGACATTATCATGTTATTATTATTATTATTATTATTATTATTATTATTATTCATTATTCAAAACTTCCGCGTAATATTCATTGTTATATTAGAAGAACACTTCTTGTAAATATATATGCAAAAAAGTATTATCAAAATTTTAATTGAAATGCAATGTAGAAAATGAATCAAATATGCAGCACTCAGTGCTGAATTTTGTAAAAATTACAAGATAGAATGTCATTAAAGAAGGTTATTGTAATTGTGTTTAAAAAAATTAGCATATCTTAATCTAGTGATGAGCAGAATTCTTTACTTGTCATCTTATTTAAGGCAAGTATAAGTAGGTTATTGTTATTATAGCAGATACCTTTCTCTTCTTTAGAACGTTTAAAAATAGTCTTATTTAGAAGACAAATGAAAACCTATACCAATTAAAGTAATGACCTAAGATACCAAATTTCAAACATTCACTTATTAGTCGATTATAAAATGTTTTCCGAAAACAGAACTTCAGATTTCCATTTTGTGGGTTTTTCTTATTTTATTCTCCTTTTTTCATTTTCATCCTGCATACGAAAATAGAACCAGAGAATTTGGAAGAATTTCTCATTGGAATGATTGGAATTATTTTTTTGGTAAATTCTTAGAAAATTAAAATATTCTGCAATTACAGCGTTTTGATATTTTCCCTCATATTTTGTTGATGTAAACCAATTAAGTAATGTATTGAATTATGTCTGATTTCTTCAAGAATTAAAGTTTAGTGTGTTCTGTATAATGCATACTTTTATTATTATTATGATTATTTTGAATCGTGATAATGGATTTTGTGATTTACACCAATTATTACATAACAATTGATATGATTTCTGATTAGTATGGTTATTATGATTTTTAATTACTGGGTTCATGATTAATGTGATTTTTGATATGATTATATTATTATTATTATTGCAATTAATGTGAAAATAATATGAACATAGAAAAATTGTTATTTTTCTATTTTTTATAATAATAAAATTATTATTACTATTAATATATGTATGTAATTTATCTGAGACATTATCATGTTATTATTATTATTATTATCCATCATTCAAAAATTCTGTGTAATCTTCATTGTTAATATTAGAAGAGCAGAAAGTATTATTATCAAAATATCAATTGAAATGAAATGTAGAAAATGAATCACATATGCAGCACTAAGCTCTGAATTTTGTAAAAATTATAAGTTGGAATGTCACTAAAGATGATTATTGTAATTGTGTAAACATTTTAGAAATCAATAAAAATTAATATCATTAAGGAAAATGTCATCATCATCATGCGTATCAAGGATTTAGGCCTAGCATGGCCTGTTCCGGCCTTAGAAGTCATCGTTGAATCGTTTAAGACGACGTCCTGGTTTTCTTTTTCCTAATGGCTTGTACTTTAAGGCTTGTTTCGGTAATCTTTCTGTTTTCATTCTTTGAACGTGTTCCATCCATTTATGTTTATATTTTTTAATTTTTTCTATTATTGGTTCGTGGTTTAATTCTTTCATAATATCTTCGTTTCTTTTGTGATCAAATAGGGTATACTTTGCAGTTTTTCTCATAAACTTCATTTCTGCTGTTGTTAATCTTTGTTTATCTTTTTGTTTTATTGTCCAGATTTCGCTTCCATACATTACGACTGGTAGGGCTAATGTATTGTATACTTTTAGTCTGGTTTGTTTTTGAACTAGGTTTGGTTTAAATATAGAGTTAATTACACCTGTTATTTTTAAATATTTTGCAATTTTTACGTTTATATCTTTTTCATTTTCATATGTGATCATACATCGTGGGTAGTTAAATGAATTCACCTATTCTAAGATCTTGTTATCTATTACTATTTTAGTTCTTGCTGGATCTTGTCCTTTAATGGCCATAGTTTTTGATTTTTCTGTTGATATTATCATACCATAATCTTTGGATATCTCATTTAGATCTAAAATAGCTTTCTGTAAGTTATTACTATTACTATTACTATTATTACGGGTAACTCCAGAGAGTCATTAGACTCATCGAGGGAGGCCCCAAATCATTTTCATCACAACTATTCGACATTCATAGAGTATCTATCATACCTCGCCTTAAACTCATTCACTGTCACAGCATCCACCACAGACACAGGGAGCGCATTCCACTCATTCGCTAATGTAAAAGTAAAGAACCCAGCTCTAACACCTTTACTAACCACACTTTTGCCCAGTTTCCATGGATGTTCCCTAGTCCTCCCACAACCAGCCCTGTTCTCAAAAATATCTTCTCAATTAATTTTATAGAAACCCTTCAGTAATTTGAATGTCTCAATCCTATCTCCCCTCCTCCGCCTATCAACCAATTTTTGCAATCCACAAATCCTCAACCTGTTCTCATAAGGTTCATTCCACAGACCTGCTATCATCTTGGTCACTCGCCTCTGCATTCTCTCCACCTCCTCCCCATCAAGAAGAAACCTAGGTGACCAAATCTGGGCACAGTAGTCGAGATGGGATCTTATCAAGGCTCGATACAGAGGAACAATAACCTGCTTGTCTCTGCTTGTCAACGTATTCTTCAGCAACCAAGTGATTTGATGAGCTGATTTGGCCACTTTTGCAATGTGCCCCCTAAATTTCAATTCCTTATCCACCAACACTCCTAAATCTCGTGCCTCATCAATTTCCTGGAGCACAGTTCCACCAATGCAGTAAACTGCCGCCAATCTTTTCACCCCAAAATGCATAACCTTACATTTTGCCACATTGAATTGACATCCATTCTCCTTAGCCCAGACCTCCAATCTATCCAAATCATCCTGCAAAATTTTGACGTCATCTGCATTCACTATTGCCCTACCCAACATCGCATCATCCGCAAACAAATGAACTGTTCCTCTCAGATCCTTTCCTATATCATTAATGAACAAATTAAACAGCAGTGGTCCAAGAACAGATCCATGTGGCACACCACTAGTCACAGGCCGTCTTGTGGACTCTACTCCTGAGCAAACCACTCTCTGATATCTCTCCGTCAACCACCCTCCTATCCATCTCACCAACCCTATGTCCGTCCCCATATGCTGCAATTTACTGATTAGAATTCCATGTGGTATCCTGTCAAAGGCTTTAGCAAGGTCCAGTAGAATCACTGTAAACCCATTACCCTTATCCAGTTCAGCCGTCACTGTGTTATAATACGTGAGCAAGTTACTGAGGCATGACCTACCCTTCACAAAACCATGCTGTCCCCGATACAGTATCCCATTTTCTTCTATCCAATCTTGTATTTCCCTCTCGACTATTTTCTCTAAGACCTTGATAATGATTCCTGTTATGCTGATTGGCCAGTAATTTTCAACAGCAGCCTTGGAACCACCTTTGTGCAGCGGAACTATTTTCCCCTCTTTCCTCCCCCTTGGGACTGACCCAGACCCGAGGCTCAAATTAAACAAAATGGTCAAGGGCACTGACAATTCTTTGGCCGTTTCACTTACGACACGAGCTGGTATACCATCCAATCCCACAGATGTATTGACATTGAGGTTCTGTAATAGACTAGTTACCTCTACTTCATTCATCAAAATTCCAGTATAAGCTGTTGGTTCTTCCATTCCTGCAAAGTCACCACCTGGATGATATACTCTTGCAAAGTGCTCGCTAAGTAATTCCACAATATCGACTGATTCGGTTACCTCCTACCCTCAGCATTTTTTAAGATCATTTTACCATGAGCATTTTTCCTTTTACTTGCAACATATTGAAAAAATTGTTTGGGATTCTCTTTAGCCTGCATGGCCAATTTTCTTTGGTAATCTGCTTTTGCTTTTCTTACCACCCTTGTTACCATCCTGGCCTGAGCTTTATACTGTTCCTGCACCTGATGGTCACCTTTCTCCTTAAATTCCCTCCACAATTGTTTCTTTTTTTGCAGCTCAAGCTTAATAGTGTTATTCATCCATTTAACCCCTACTTGATTAATTATTCGGACTCTTGGTATACAGTCAACCATTGCCTCCTACAAACAGTTCTTAACCACCTCCCATGCACTATCAACATCCAGCCCTTGCAGTTTTACATGCCATGGCACTGAGCCAAGCACACACCTAAGCTTGTCATACTTACTAGCCCGGTGATTCCACATGTACCCTGTCTTAATTTTAAATTCCACTCCTTTAGCCACCTCCAAAGTCATGACCTTATGGTCACTCTCACCAGCTGGTGGCAACATGATCCTGTTTGTTACAGCCACATTCTCAGTTGCAATTACAAGGTCCAGCACTCTCTTCCCCCTGGTATTTTCCACTACATGTTGCCGTAGATAGTTGTCCCTTAATATCCGCATAAAATCCAATTCCTTCCTCCTATGTCCCCTCTCCTCTTTCCAGTCAATGTTACCATAATTGAAATCACCCATAATAATTACCCTCCTTCCACTCATTTCTTCTATTTGCCTATGCATACTACCCTCACCATCTATTCCATCACCTGGTCTATAGCAGCACCCAATTGTATATTTTGTTCTGCTAGATTCTATCTCACACCAAACAGCCTCAAATGTGCTCTTTTCTCTATCCTGCAGTTCAACTTCTATACTCCTTGGCTGCAGCTCATCAGCTATCATCAATAACACTCCTCCCCCCTTTTAATTCACCCTGTCACTCCTGAACACGCTATACCCGTCGCATTCAATCCCACTAGCTTTATCATCTTCTGTCAGCCATGTTTCACTAATACCAACAACCTGTGGCCTGGAAGTGCCAACCATGGCCTAAAACTCTTCCTTCTTGTTCCTAATACTCCTGGCATTAGTGTACATGAATTGCAGAAGCCTATTTGTCCCATCCCTAAGTTATCTTCAGAATTTGTAATTATTATTTGGTCATCGGCAAAGAGGAAAGTGTTTAAGTTAACTGTAGGAGAAAGTTTAATTCCTTGATGTAAATTTTTATTCCATTTTATTGTTATTTCATTTAAGTAGCTATTAAAAAGAGTTGCTGAGAGGGGACATCGCTGTCGGACCCCTTGGTTTATCTCTCTCTCGTATATGATAGCTCGTGATTTAATCTTATTTGTATTTGATTATTTTCATATATACTTTTGATAGCTTTTAGGATATTATTTGGTATTTGTCTTTCTTTTAATATGTCAAATAATATGTTTCTTTTAACTTTGTTAAATGCTTTTTCAAAGTCAATAAATGCAACATGTGTTTCTAAATTATATTCTCTTCTTTTCTCTATTATTAATTTTAGTCAAAAGGCCGGGTCTATACATGATCGTCCTTTTCTAAATCCATTCTGTACTTCTAGAATAAAGTTTTCGGAATATTTCATTAGTTTGTTATTTAAGATTCTGCTGTATATTTTGTAACAGGAATTTAGCAAACTGATACCTCTATAGTTTTTAGGGTCATCTCTATTACCTTTCTTAAAGATAAGAATCACAATTGCTTTTGTCCATTCTATTGGGGGGATACCAGTTGAGTAAATTTTATTTAAAAATAAGAAGAGTCTTTCTTTGAATCTTGTTCCTGCATGTTTATATAGTTCTGAACCTAGCTTATCTTCTCCAGGTGATTTTCCGTTTCTTGTTTCTTTCAGGCTGATTTCTAATTCTTCTTCAGTTATTTCCTTTTCATTTTCGTTAATTGTTTGCCAGTTGTCTTTTTTAAAATATTTGTCTGTCCACAGTTCTGTGTAGTAATTTAGAAAATCTTCTAATTTCAGTTCAGTTTTTAATTTTACGTTTTCTTTGGTATCTGCATTTAAGTGTTTCAAAATCTTATATACATTGGGTCTTATTTTATATAAATCATGTTCTAAATTAGAAACAAATTTATTCCATGATTCTCTACGTCTTTTTCTGACTTCTCTTTTAGCTATGGCTCTTATTCTTTTATATTCTATTTCATCTTCTAATCTTTTACTGCTTAACCATTTGTGATAGGCTTCTTTTTTTTCTTTTTGGTTATTTCTTTGATTGTATCATCCCAGATCTTTAGTTTTTTTCTTTTATTGAATTTTTTGGTCTTTCCTAAGCTTTCATTTGCTGCTGCATTTAGTATCGTTTTTATATTAAGGAAAATGTATTATTGTATTAATAGGAATGCATTGATAAATATTTTTAATTCATTGACCTTTGAATGAATAATATGTATAAAAGTTATATGTGCAGGATTAAAACAAAATGAAAAATAAGAAAAATATTATAAAAAATACCTTGTTTTCCAGACTTTTTTCTTATACAAACTCTTGCGACGTGCACTTCAAGGGCAATAAAATGCCTGGATAACATTGTAATGGTATACCTGTAGAGAAAAAGGACATTTAATTAGAAAAGTTGTAAAAAATGAACCTAAATGCTGATAATTTATAAAATATTAAGGAAAATTATTAACTTTTATTAATTAAAACCATTAATTAAAAATTAAGTCATATTATGAGATAAGACTTAATTAGTCAGTATTCCTTTAATTTAAGGAGTCACCATACAAAACAGAACAGATGAAATTGATACACAAGTTTTTGTTAAGGTTAATATTGATATCAAATTTGATATCAGACGAGGATGTACATTATCCCCTCTCTTATTCATTATCTATGTGGATCATATTATGAAGGAAAGTGGTATTAAACCTGATATCAAAATTAGATATGTTAATCTCAGTTCTTTGCTTTATGCGGATGATGTTATACTTCTAGATAAATCCGCTACATATCTGCAAGATTCATTGACTAAACTGAATAACTGTTGTAATAGATATGGTATGAAGGTCAGCAATAACAAGACAAAAACAATGAAAATAGTGAAGCATCGAAAATATCAACTGTGTTGTGAATGGAGAACCTATATAACAAGTAAAACATTTCAGCCACTTAAGCACGATTTTTAGTGAAGATGGTACATTAAATATGGAAATAGACAACAGAATTAGTAAAGCTGTATGATAGGAAGTCAAATGAATAAATTTATATGGAATAAGAGAGAAAGTCAAAACACTAAATCAGCTGTATACAAGACAGTGTTCTTCTTCTTCCTAACATGGATTTTAGACCAGGTGGCCTGTTTCGATCTCATGCCATCTCTTTCTTGGTCTTCCGATTCTTCTTTTTCCATTTCGTTTGTATCTGTATAATATTTTTGGTAGTCTGCTGTCCATTCGATTTAATGTTGTATTCATTTTTGTTTAAAGCCAGTATTCAAACTAATTTTAGCTTATGGATCTGAGAAATGGGTCAGAAGTAAAAACACTTGACAAAAGACTAGAGACCGCAGATATTAGATTCCAGAAAGATTAGGGGCATGAAGATGGCATCTATGACAATATCATATTAAATACGAGGATGTTATGAAAGAACTTGACATTGTCAGCATCCAGGAATGCGTTAGCAGAGCTAATCTCAGGTGGTATGGTCACTTAAACAGAATGGGAGAGGAAAGATTAGC
This sequence comes from Typopeltis vanoorti, assembly GCF_054136105.1. Taxonomy (NCBI): domain Eukaryota; kingdom Metazoa; phylum Arthropoda; class Arachnida; order Uropygi; family Thelyphonidae; genus Typopeltis; species Typopeltis vanoorti. The sequence goes on along the minus strand of NC_143551.1, from coordinate 81,854,922 downwards.
AAAACAAGTGTTCTCTGCCTAGTTGGAAGGAAAAAGATCCAGAGAAGGACCAAGATATAGGTGGATTGATACGGTACAAAGTGCCTTAGATGATAGAAATATAAGATCTGATAATGTTGGAGTCTTGACAGGTAACAAGCTGATTTGGAGTTAGTAGTGATGTAAATTGTTCATGTAGCACTATCATATCCTTTACATACCTTCAACATGCATGGAGGAATTTAATGATGATGATGATGATGATATATATATTCCTGTTAAAAAATCTCCTAATTACTTCCTGGATTCTCGTGATTTCTAAATTTAAACACAATATACTAATGCTTCATGAAGAGGATACTTTTCGATGAGTAAAGATTGCATCGCATTCCCGTTAATAACCGAAGTGGGCGGTCACAAATACATACGCCTTTGAGTCCTTTGAATAGAGAGGTATTGCGCACGCGATGCCACTGGTATACCGCCCACTCCAGCTATTAAATAAAAGTAATATATAAAAGTAGAAAGTGTGTGTGTGTGTGTGTGTGTGTGTATCTATACCTTTAATGTTGGTGATGCATCACCTTTCGACTTGAACTACGTTCAGGCGCAAACTTAACTGTTTGCTTACTTGGGATTAAGAGTAAAATAACCAAGTTTATAAAATGACTTGGTAACCCTAATATACATTACCCAAGTTAAATTCTCTCTCTCTCTCTCTCTCTCTCTCTCTCTCTCTCTCTATATATATATATATATATATATATATATATATATATATATAGAGAGAGAGAGAGAGAGAGAGAGAGAGAGAGATGCCAAAATCATATTTTCTAGTTATTTTGATATAATACTATATTGTCACACAGAATATATATGCTATTTAAAAAACCCATCAGATTATTTTTCAAAATTTCCAAAGTAGCTGTGGAAATTGAGTTTTCCTCTACAGTGCTATGCCGCTGTAATTAACACCGTTATAACATCGATGCCAGACACACCGACTAGATTACCTTTTCCTGGCATCCTATAGTTTACTTTCTGGAGTAAAATAGTTTCATTCACAAGAAAATAAGGATTTGTTGTTTAAATCTTAGTATGAACTGTTTGACTTCGGAGCAAAAGTTCTTTCGTGAAAGTCGAATATATTTTAACAATAGATTCAACATTTAACTATTCTCTGGATATTCCGTAGCGTCTTCTCTCTCCGTTTATCTGACTTTCTGAGAAAGTCTGATTCTTCTTCAGATTTTTCTTCTTCTCTTATAATTATTTATATTTAGTTTTTCATTACATTTGAGATATCATTTCGGGTGAAAAATTTATTTAAGTTCATTAGTTTTTAATTAGTGTTCGATTTCTTTATTATCACCCATCTGCAGAATGGAGGCGCCTAATTGATAGGCAACTCTGCTCCAGTTGACTTTTACAACCATAAAACAGTTCAAATAAACAACTTTACCGAATTAAGAAAATGCAATCATAATTTTAACCATCTGCTCCGTTTTAAATCCCCTATCCCATTGGTTTTAATAGGCCTTTAAGGCCCACAACCTTCCAAACATGCTTGGATTTCTTAACCGAAGTACGAAGATAGGATGGTCACTCCTCTGCCTCTAAGAATTCCTGGCTGTATCCCTGTGTGTTCACGGGGCCGGTTTGCTTGCTTGCGGGATGAAAAACCCCGGATAAACTGGCGAAAAAAACCCTGCTGTCTACGCCCAAGACCGGCTACCTTGGCTATGGCAGATCCTTTAGCTCCTCACGTCGGCGACGGGAATCGAACTTAGGACACTCCTTCCCCAGCATTTTGGTTGCGAAGCGCAAAGCCACTAGGCTAACCGCGAGGACTAAATCGCAACTTAATCGCGGACTAAATCCGTTTTAAATCACAACTTTGAAATATTGAAACAGTGAATATCTATAGTTATTTAAGTAAATAATCCACTTACCTCATCCAAAGAAGAAATGAAAATTGAGTTTCTAATAAGAAAAACATCCTCGTATTTCTATAAGTAAAGAAATATTATTCATATAAGAATTAATGTTTTGAATTCTTCATCGAAATATTAATATATGCATTAATATTAAAATTAAATAGTTTAATTCTAGAATATTCAAAAAAATTGAAGTCAACTAATGACTTCAATTTTGACACACATTTCACAGAATCATTGAAATTTTAATATTTTTATATTAATTTATTTCAAGAATTTGACAAGATAGCAGAGATTCATGTTTAGATTATCAATAGTTTAGCAATTTCGAATATTAATATTTTGTGTATTTTTATATTTCGCTTTCCTTGTTTTGTTCTAATTTTATTTTAGGACATATTTGTGAAAGTCTAAAAATTCAGCTCGTAATATTAACTATCAATACATTGTATTAAAATTAAATTAACAAGACACGTAATACAGTAAATACAATTTAAATAAGAATATTCCTATACACTGGGAAGTTGTAAAAATTTTAACTCTTTCTAGTGATCAGTAATAGTAGTCAGTAAGAACATAGGATTTAGTTTAATGAATGTCGTTATTTAGAACAACAGTTGTTTAAATTAAAGGGTTATCAGTTATTATTGAAGCCGCTTTCAAAAAAAAAGTTAAACAGTGAACTGATTGGATATCGTCAGATGTCCACTGCTTTTTTAAATCAAAATATAATGTAAAGGTAATGGACAAAAAAAAACTGGAAACACTGAACTATCGGATCGCGTTATCAGTAGTTGTAATGCAGTGTCTACAATGCACCAAACACAGATGCAGTTGATATGCAAATATACTCCGAACATTCCTAGGGACATGTGTATATAGGCAAATTGAGGCTTGCGCCGTTGATTGCATGTTAGAATGGAATCCAGAGAGGATCTCGGTGACTTTGAAAGGAACGTGATTGTTGAAACTAGGCTGGCAAGTGCATCTGTGACCAGAACAACTGAAATGCACATGTTAGTCGAAGAACAGTCTCTAAAGTTATCTCAACATGGCAGTCGACAGGACAAACATCATCAGCGAAATGCTTTTGTCCGCTACTGCATTTCGCTGATGATGTTACTGCAAGGGAGGGACGTTCGAGCTTTAGTGTGCTGAACAACAAACACTAGGCGGTTACTGATGAGCAATTGTATGAAAAATTCCACACAGGTAGTGAAAAATCCATTTCAACAAAAACTCTGCGCATGGAACTACACAGAGTTGGATATCATAGTCGGGTTACCTGACACGAGCCTTTGACCACTCCCGTCAACGCAAGTCGTCGCTTCCAATAGTGCAAAGATTACAGGCAGTAGATTACACAGCAGTGGAGGGATGTGATCCGATGAATCCATGTTCACACTTTTTTTGCTGCAAATGGACGAATACGTGTGTGTGACGTCAGAAGACGGAAGCTTACCAGCCAGTCAGAGTGCTTGTTTTCAACTGTGAAAAGTTTTTGTTTTTAAAAGTTTTTAGTTGTGTATTTTTTTTTTAGTTGTTTATTTGTGTGTAATCAGATAAAAGGTTGGGGGAACGTGATCTATATAAGAGAGTAGATCGCCGAATAACTTTTTAGAGAAAAGTAGCTCGCGTAGTAAAAAAGGTTGAACACCATTGTCATATGAAATAAATAAATAACAGTAATAATTATTATGTTACAGTTTTCTTCTATATTATTCAGTCCTATCAATAAAAACATAACTCAATATAAACATAAATATATTGAAAGGTTATTATTCAAAACCGTACAGGAGATGGCGCTGTAACTAATAATTAAAGAAATCTATTAATATAAATTTAGAATGCATAACTATATTATAGAAACATTATAAATGGCACAAGACTGAATTAGTGTGTATTAAGCCACTCCATAATACACACACACACACACACACACACACACACACACACACCATAACTACACATTAGTGGTTTATAAATATTATCAAGTGAGTGATGCCAGGAATGCACATAGACGTACATAAATCTCGAAATATTTTAGCCTTTCATTAATAATAATTATTAGATAATTTCGTCAGAGATTACCGAGAGATGAAGCGATTCCGTTTCATACAAAGAAAAAAAAATGCTTGGTGCTTATTCGGAATTAGAAAAAAAAGATAGCAAGCAAAATGAATTTTGCTAAACTGTTTGTATCATACTATAAAAATACAAAGTATAAAATGAGTACAAACATTTGCAAACAGTATGTGAAACTAGGTTATCGATAAATGAAACATTAAAAATAAGAATTTTACATATAAAAATAAACCCAGATGCCTGTCTTATAACTGGAGTGACTGGAGAACTAGTATTCATCTCTTGAGGTATGACCGCAAATACCCCTCAAGAAATCAAAAACAAAATCGTATAATAGTGAAGGGCATTAAGCGACAGATTAAAATAGCTATAAAACTGCTTTACCGAATACACATTCCTAACACTCTCTCGCCGGATTACTCCTTTTTTTTACGAAGGCATTCTTAGTGTGTTCAACCAGCAAATCAGATTGATTTTTAACAAACGCTATTAGAAAAATACTTTAAACCTGATTCGATAAAATGTTTTTCAAACATGATTGAATAATCATATCTGAAGCAAAAATAAAGAACAGGAAGACGACAAAACGCTTAGAAGGTAAGGATGTTTTACTCTATTCACACAATGTTGAAATATTTATATTAAATTGTCATTTATAATGAATAAACACGAATAGCTTTACTCCTCTGTTGAGGTGAGCTGTTCATTCATTCATTTATTGCAGATTCAACACTACATGCATGAATATCATAAAAATAATTGCGTGTGTGTGTGTGTTCCTGTGGCCTCATTGAACGTTTCGCGAAATGAAAAAAAAAACCCTGCAAAACAAAAAAGTAAGCAGAAGAACATATGCAATTAATATACCTAATACAATGGCCCCTTAGCTTTAGTTGCTTTGGCCCTAACTTAAAACAACCCAACATAACTCTAAATGTACTCTTTAAATCAAACGTTCTATTAATATAATATACAGTACAGATAATTACAGCATATACAATGCAAAATTAATTTTATAGGAATTTAATCAACAATTGAGATATCCTTCCTTTAATATATTTTTAATAATAGTATTCGAAATTAATAAGAAAATCGCAACTCCATCTATTCTTACACGCACGCACACGCACACACAAACATGCAATGGAAATCTTTTGCATATTGAACAAAAAGAAACACACCTTTTCCCATTTCTTTCAACAAAGGGTATATTAAACGAATCCCTTTTAGAAGCCAATCATGGTTACTGTCATGGTACATCTTATACATCATATAAAAAATTTGAAAAAAAAAGGTTTAAAGAGTCTACTCTTTAAACAATCTCTTTCTTTTTGGAATAGAAATGCAATAAGAGTTTTAGTCATTGTGGACAGTAACCATAGTTTGTAGTATGACATATGTCATTATATTTTTCATAGTTAATTTGCAGTTCATTGCAATTTTTGGAAGCCTGAAATAGTATATTGTGATTAGTTCATTAAAAAGAAATGTGACCGACAGAATATTTATGTGTTTATACAATTAGCTGTAATATTTGAATAATAATAATATATGTGCATATCTCAAATATCTCAAAAAACTAGTTCTCACCCAAATTGGTAACTTACGCTGTATTATTGCTGCCGTAAGTTTCCAGTTTGATTATATCCAACTATCTATGCATGCTGTAAAAGACAAGCACGCACATGCAGATGAAACGCTTACTGTTTTGAAGTTGCTCTTAAAATGTCTATTGACACCACGAACTCTTGTTGAAGACCAAAATGGGTTTCAGAGCATCAGTTCATTTACAGCAGTGTCCAAGTCTAATATAACAGGGTTAAAGGGTTGTACTAGACATCGTTTTGAAACTAGGTATGATACTTATAAGTCGCAACAAAGCTATATCTATGATAACGATAAACTGATATCTAAAAAATCTATAAAGTCTTGCATTTATGGATATTCATGAATTGATATGATTTTAAGTGCCTAGTGCTCATTATTTATTTTATTCTATTTTATTTTATTTTTTGACGTGCGAAAATATTACAACTAAATACTTTCTAAACTCAGTAAATCCTGTTTTTTTTGTATCGATGTTCCATTCAATTTGCATTAATTGAGCTTGATACATATCATACATACTCTGAATGTCCTAGTATATGAAAACGACTGAAACACACACACACACACATAGCTGTGTGCGTGAGGGAGCAACTTATACACGTACGTAATTTAGCGACTTTCTGTTTCTGTAGGTCTTCCACTCTTTAATCTGCATAACGAAGATTATTTATATTTCTTTCTTCTATTTTTGATTCGCCATCAGTTTTTTGTGTTAAAAAATATTTTATTGTGGCGATTGAAACAGATGAAGAGGAAATATATGAATCGAATATACAGATACTGTATTTCCATATATATTATATATAAATTTATATTTATTTATTTAGGTTTTCTATTTCCTTATAATTATTATTAAAAATGGTTTATTTAAACTCTCTGCACGCTGTCATGCTTTTTTTAATATCTATATTCTGATTTATTATTATTTGCTTGCCTTCGTTTGCAGAACAAATGTAATATATTTTCATACAACCATGGTATCTTGTATTTGGAATATTTTTCAATATAGAGCAGCGAGAGAGAGAGAGTCACATTCAGCATCTTTAATAATAATCTGTGATTTTTTTTCCATTCTGTTATTTATTTATTTTTCATGTTCAAAATGTTATAAGGTTCTGCTTCTACTTCATGTTCTAATTGAAACGTTGTAAGGTGTTCTAAAGAACTTAATAATTTTTGACGCATATTCATTTTTAGTTCAAGCATGCTTTAAGTTAATATTTGAAATTTATGTGCGATGGTTCTTTATTTCTACTCAGTGGTTTTATTCTCTTACTTTGAATTTTGAAATAACAAGCATGCGTCCCAATATATTTGAATTTGTTGGTATCCGATACGTTTTTGTATGCGTAATACTATTTCGAAATATTTATGTAATAATATTATAATCGATCTGGTTTCTTATTGTAAGATATCGACCATTCACCTTTATTACTAACGCCGTACTCAAAATCAGCCATGAGTAAATTAAAAATTAATTAAAAAATTAATAACAAAATTTATTACGTCGCACGTTATACTATAGTTGTATTACGAGTCACTAAACTAGAACTGAAGAATGTAAGACAAAAATTTACTTATATACCTTCACCCAAAAAATTCTTAGAAATTCTTGAGCAGTTCATGGTGATTAACAATTGTCGATTGGTTTTACCTTAGGAAATTATTCCTTTGTAAATCTGAGGTAAGTATTAATTAGGGTAGATAATCACTACATCATTTTGAGTTTCCAACTCAACCACCTCCTTAATCCCCTTGCCCAAATCTGCACTAGTGATTTATCCCTTTCTGGTTATAAATTTTGTACAATTTTTGGTAAATTTTATTTTATATGTAATTTCTTACTTGTGTATTTTTTCCTTTTAATTTTTTTTCTTAGTGTATTTTTATCTATGTGTAATTTTTTCTTTGTGTAATTTCGTCCTCGTGTAATTTTTACAGCGCAATTTTATCCCTTGTAATTTTTTCCTTTTTTAATTTTGTGCTGACACGCTTTGCTTTCTAGATTTCAAAACATTCAACTAGGCAACGTGGAACTTACACCCCAATCACTTGTCCATTTATCTAGTGCATTAAAGTCTTCTTTCAAAACCACGACAGCGGCTTGATTCCTCATTCTAATCCCTAAGTTTGTATAATCTGCAAACAACTTAATATCATTTAGACCACTCCCGATATCATTAGCATACAAGTTACATACAGCATACATACATACATACAACATACGCAACAGCCTCAAAACAGACACTTGGGATACACCACTAGTAACTTTCCTCTTCTGGGATATCGTTTCACCATACACAACTTTGATGATCTATACTGACAATCTTTGATGATCTGTATGGATTGTTATCAACCCAGTCGTGACTCGTGATCCTGATTAACTTCTTGAGTACTTTAGTCACAACTTCAGACACACAAATTGGTCTAGAATTCGAAGCATTAGTCTTATCCCCTCCCTTATGAAGCGGATTAGCTTTTCCCTCTTTCTAATGCTTTGGAACTCGGTCTAGTTCAAGACTCGTGTTAAAAAAAGGGTGTTGTTAACATTCCTTCAAAACACATGATAGTATATTATCAAGCGCTACTGCCTTATTAACCTCAAGTATATTCATTTCCCTATATACTTCATGTTCACTCACCACGAATACTTCCTCTGTCTTCCTTCCCGCAGGATTCACCTATATGACGTCACATTCACAAGAATTAAATACCTTTACGAAATGCTCATTAATAATCACTACTATATCGTCTGCAGTTGTTATTCTCCCATTTTCAACAACTAGTATCGTCTTTCTTTTCATGATCATTCCTTTTTTTTACTGGCTATGTATCGAAAAAACTCATTGGGATTGTTTTTATCCTCGTGAGTTAATCGTTGCTCGTACTGTCTTTTTGCCATCCTTACCAAGTGAGTCACGTCTCTCACCTGCTGTTTATATACTTCACGCAATTGGTTATTACCACTCATCTCTATGCTATTCCCATAATACATTCTTCTTCGGGATTGCGTGCCTTCCTCTTCATTCATGTGTTTCACAACTTGCTATATTTAGCCTCTTAACCTTTGGTACCCTTTTTGATATTTCGTCAATAGATAATTCTTGAGCAAGGTTCAAGAAGCATTGATATCTTTTCAGTCCAGTTCATCAATCCATATTATTGCTGTGAGCTGTTTCCTAAGCATCTCACAATCACCAGCTTACAGTTTCACGTGTATTTCTAAGAGAAGTCTTCATATTGTTATCCACCCTGTAAGTGATAACGTCATGGTCACTCTCTCTAACCGGGGGGGGAAATTTAACATCCCATTTATAATAGCGTTATCTTATGAGATGATCAGTTCCAAAATCCTTGATCCACCTGTATCCTTTGTTACATACTGCTTAAGATAATTGTCTCTCAAAAATTCCAGAAATTCATTCACTTTGCTCCCAGACAAAATCTCTTCGTTCCAGTATATATTACCATAATTGAAATCCCTGATAATTATCATTATTTTATTATTTGCAAGGCTTTATGACAATGGCAGTCAGCAGGAACTTATTTCTGTTTGGCGGATACCAATGTCAGAATTTTTCCTGCAATTTTGATTTTCCGCAACTTTTTACATATAGTAATATAGCAGAATCTCGGCAAACCCGAGGCACCTGATGCTGGACCATGCTTTACTTCATGTAATATACATCTGTTATATTATCTGTAGACTGTTCCCTCCTCTTCCTTTCTTGTTTCTTTCTTTCTTCTCTTATTGCTCCTTAAGCCGAATGCTATTAGAGTATTCGAGGGTTAGGGTGAATCTTTCCTATTTTACTGTGTCATTTCGTCTTATGCAAACAGGGTAGTGCTAACAGGGCTGGTCAGGTCAATGAACAATGGTCACACCTCATTGTCCGTCGCGCAGGTTACCAAGGGACGTGTTCGGGTTTTAGGCAGAGGGACCCGTTCGAAAAATATGTTACAGTCTCCCTTAGACGCCATTCGTTAGCACTCTGATAGAGGAAACTCCATCAATGGGCCCGCTACCTGTTTGGGGAGGTGTTTAGGGGCAGCGCAAAGTAATGGTCTGCAAAAGGACGAAAATGGCAACACAACGGCACTAGACTATGGCTTTAGGCAACTGGAGCATCTTCTCTCTGACAGGGAAGTAGAAGGAACTAGTCGAGGAAGCCAAGCGCTACCAACTAGATTTAGTAGGGCTTTCTTCAACAAAGAGGAGAGGCTCTGGAACTGTCGACCTGGATGAGGGGATGGAAGCTCTACTACTCTGGTGTAAGCCCGACAATGTCTGCTCAGGCGGGTGTGGGGATACTCAAAAGTCCCCGGCTGTCAGGCTGTTTTGCTGAGTGGATCCCATTTGGGGGGACGGGTATGTGAGTTAAGGCTCTATATGAAAAACCACGACTTGGCTGTGATGCAAGCCTAAGCACTTCATATGGAGTCAGAATACTCTACCTTCCTAGAGGAAGTGGATGCTGCTTTTGACAGGGTGGCAGACATGAAATCAGTCCTGATAATGGGTGACTTCAATGCACATGTTAGAACGGAGAAATGGAGGGGGTGAGGTTGGGAGGAACGGAGACTCTGACCTTAACGCTAACGGGTTGAAATCATTGGACTTCTGCTATACTAACAGCTTGCCCATAATGAATACCTTCTTTCAGCGTCGAGAAGTCCATAAGTATACCTGGTACAGGGATACACTTGGACAAAGGTCTCTAATTGACTTATTTATAGTCTCAGCAGACCTATTTTCCTCAGTACTGGACGTTCGTGTAAGGAGAGGGGTAGACCTCTCAACTGACCACCACCTTCTGGTCTGCACTCTACGTCCTTCAGAAACCAGATGCCACCATCAACGCTGGTAGACCTTAGCAGCTATACCGCGTGAAATGGGAGGCACTGGAAAATGAGGCTGTGAGGAAGAATTTTGTAGATGATATTTCCTCCATGTTCAGAGAGATTCCCAAGCATACTGCAGATGTTGATGAGGAGTGGGAGGTGTTCAGAACTGCTTTTACTCTGCACTCTCATGCTGTGGAAGAAGGTGGCTCGGCGTGGCGACGGGCAGTAAGAAAAGGACACCTTGTTGGAACCAAGAGGTCCAAAAAGCTGTCCGAGCAAAAAAGGAGGACTACCTAACATGGCTTAGGGTCAGGTCACCTGAGATGCGTTTTCGGTACATTGAGACACGAAAAGCTGCTGCTGCTGAGGAAAGAAGACAGCAACGCAGAAGGCTTGGGAATCCTTTGGAGAAAGATTAGACTCATCCTATGCAAATACAAACAAAGTATTCTGGCAGACCATCCGCCGCCTTCGAGGGAGGATATCGTGCCCAGCAAGGGCAATTAAGGCCTCTGATGGTGAACTTTTATCAACCGAGAAGGGTATCCTCCACAGATGGAGGGAATACTTTGAGTGCCTTCTTAACCCAGGTGGACCAGCAGTTGTGGACATCCAAGAGTTGCAGATCGGGGCGATGACTACTAGTCTCACAGCAGAAGAGAGCCATTTGGCAATAAAATCGCTAAAATCGGACAAGGCTGGTGGCGATGATGAAATTCGGCCCGAAATGCTAAAAGCCTTAAATCGAGACGGGGTTTTCTCTGGCTGACTCGAGTATGTCAGGCTGCTTGGATATCTGGGCGAGCACCAAAACAATAGCAGACAGGCATAACAATACCAGTCTTCAAGAAGGGAGACCAGAGATTGCTGCAACTATCGTGTCATCTCTGTACCCAGCCTGCGTGGGAAAGTATATGCTAGGTGCTTGGAAAGAAGGTGCAGGAGCATAGTTGAGTCAAAGTTCGAGCAAGAATAATCTGACTTTCGTCCTGGTAGAAGCACACGTAACCAAATCTTCACTTTAACGCAAGTTTTCGAGAAATCTTGGGAATATGCCAAGAATGTCTACACATGTTTTCTGGACTTGGAGAAGGCATATGACTGAGTTCCTCAGGATAAGCTTTGGCAAGTAGTACAGGAGTATGGAGTAGATGGCTAACTATTAGCTGCCATCAAGTCCTTGTATGAATGCCCGGAGTTTACAGCACAAAGTCTGAACCTTTCACAATCTTCGTTAGCCTCCGCCAAGGGTGTGTTTTGTCACCCCTCCTTTTCATAATATTTATGGACTGGATTGATAGGCACAGCCGAGGCAGTGAGTGTGTCAGAATTGGAAGATGTGGCATTGGACGTCTGCTTTTTGCAGATGACCTAGTTCTGCTTAGCTCTTCGACAGATGACCTCCAGCGGATCCTGGATAGGTTTGTAGTTGTTTGTGCTGAAGCCGGAATGAAGATAAGCGGCCAAAACTGAAACATTTGTGGTCTCAAGACAACCATCGCAGTGCACTCTACATGTGAGTGGAGTCCCACTGAGGCAGGTGAAGAAGTTTAAATGCCTTGGGTCCATATTCACGAGTGATGGAATGTGGGACGTAGAGCTAGATACTCGGATTGGCTCAGCAAGCGCAATATTGCGGTAGCTTGGCCGTTCGGTAGTATTGAAGCGGGAGTTAAGCCAGAAGGCATTAAGCAGAAAGCTGACTGTCTTCAATACAGTCTATGTCCCCATCCTGACCTATGGTCATGAGAGTTGGGTAATGACCGAAAGAATGCGGACACGAATCCAAGCGGCTGAAATGAAGAACCTTCCAGGGGTTGCGGAGCTGACAAGACTCGACAGAGTCAGAAGCTCTGCAATTCGGGAGACCCTCAATACTCAACCTGTGCTTCTCCGTGTTGAGAGATCACAGTTACGTTGGTACGGAAATCTGGTCAGGATGTCAGAAGAGAGGTCCCCCAGCAGGCCCTCTTTGCGAAGTCAGAGGACCTGCTGGGGGACCTCTGACTTCGCACGTGGAAGGCCAAGGATTCGCTGGATAGGTCATATCCAAAACCTTGGATGGACACGTTTGGGAGACCCACCAGAACACCTGAGCTTGGTAGCGGAGGGTCGTGACCACTGGAAGTTCCTCTTGCAGCTTCTGTCCCCACAACCCAGTTAGGAAAGATGGGCCTTGAAGATGAATGAATGAATGAATGAATGCATATAGCAGAATCCATTGTCCAAGACGCTTTTCTTTCTTTTTTTTCCCCACTAAACTCTTCAATTCTTGATCGAGAATGTGTAGCAGAAATTGGTAAAGTTCTTTCTCCCGTCTTATAGTATTGGCGCCAGATTATTAATTCCGATCGTGCTTGTAAATTCCTAAATTTGTCTTCAAACTTAATCCGGTCGATAAGAGTTGTTCTCATCCATCAGGAGTTCCCTATTGCCCAAGTTAACTAGACGTTTTGAAGGATCCTAAGTGAACTTCATGCCTACTGCTAGGGATTGAAACAAATCTGCGATTCTTTACAGTTGCAGTTATTCATATATTCGTTTGTTGCTCCCTTCCCTCCTTTCAGGACGAAGACGTTTGGATGCTTGGCAACTAAATTAATTGAAATAACAATGTTATTTCAAGTAATTTAGTATAAATACTTCGGACTTTCAAAATTATAACCGTTTTAAGATCTTTGACCAAATACTATCCTTGCTTCAATCTCCAAAGCCCAAACAGCCTGCCTGTGTATTCAATTATCCAGCTGTTTACAAATTTAATGCGACAACTATATCGCAAATAGAAAAATTTACAGATCATGTCAATGACATATATGGAAAGAGTGATGTAAGATGTTAAACAAAAGATATGAAGACGAAATACACCGATTTCAATGTTTAATGCTTATAAAGTGTGCTTGTTGAAAACAACTTTTACGCCTAATTATGCTAGAATTCGTCTACAATCGAGTATTCCAATGTTAACAGGGAATGGGCCGCAGAGGAAAAAAATAAAATCTCATACGAACTGATGAATGACCTGTTATTAAAGTTTCTCTGATATCTACAGTGAAATGGCTTGTTATTTCAAATTGCTATTGTATGATCCAAACTCACTAATTGTGTTAGAAGGCAAGTTAATGTGGCATGCTGAGTTGCAATATGGAATGAATGAGGAAATCTGTGTTTGCCTGGCTGGTTGAAAGGACTGTTTTCAACTATGATAATGTTTTAGATTAAAAATCCCGGGAAACATTGGCCAGAAGGAAGATCATGGATAATATATATATATTGTTTTTCTCCTATTCACGAAAATTATTTGCAAACTTATAGTACAGTTTTTACAGTAGGTTTAAGGCATTTTGTTTTCCATTTTTATCAGTTTCATATATTTTTTATCTTTTGAGTTTATTTGTTACATTGTCCGGAAACCCTGCACTTTATACCAAACATCATACTTTTTTCAAGCCATTTCAGACCTCCAATAAGCGGGGAGATGGTGAAATTCATTTGGCACTTAATCCTTTATTTCGTCGTGTAGGTTTAAATGTTTCAACCATGATTCAGAATGACCGAACAGAACTTGGAATATTCTCTTTAAAATATCCAGAGCTCTAAAAATAAAATATACAGAACAGATAAAGCATGAAAGACTGGCATTAGAGGAAATGTTTGCAATAATTTAGATAATATTCCTTATTATTAAAGTGAATTATTCTAAAAAAAAAAACCTAACACGTAATCGCAAGTATTCACAAGCTCATTTTTTCCCACCCATCCGATTGGTTGGATTTCGACAATGTTATAACAAATAACAGCAAGAATACTTAGACCATTAAATAATAAAAATGGTCTCGCCTTTGATCAAACTAATATCTTTGCACTGATCCCTAAAATCAAAACATTTTTTCCCAAATTACCCAAATTTCCCAAATTCACACCTTTGGTGCGACTGCAATGTTCCAAACAAAAGAAATTAACAGAATACATCCGAGATATACGGAATGAGAGATTCGATACCTCAAGTCTGGTCAGATATGTACTATCCGTGGCAAACCAAAATGATGAGCAGTCTATAAGAAACCAATTGGAATGCCTCAGGGATCTTACACTCTCTAGAAACTAAAGGAAGGATATTAGAAGCTACAGATAATGCGTTCAGTCCTAAATATTGCAACATAAACCTTAGTTGTGACCTATCAGACTGCTGCATTGTTCAGCTAATGAATAAGCCAGACCATGTCCTCTAGGTAAACGATGCCAACATGAATAGGACAATTTTGAAAAGCAATCATTTTGCAGAATAGTAGTGCACGATAAATTTATAAATTTATTTTTACTTTTTACTTTTACAATATAAACATAAATATATTGAAAGGTTATTATTTAAAAGCCTACCCTACCTGTTGTGCTTGGCGTTGTTAATGGTTTCGTTATTGCTTGAGTATAGGATGTGGTTGTAACTAATTATTGATGAAATCTATTAACATGAATTTAGAAAGTATAACTATATTATGGAAACATAATTATAAATGACAAGAGACCGAGGCAGCGTGTATTAACTAATCAATGGATGGATGACAGGAATGCACAGAGACGTACACATATCTTGACTTAAGTGTATTTCATCCTTGCATGAATATCAGTTACTAGATATTTTCGACAGATATTACCGAGAGATGAACTGCTTCTGTTTTATACAAAGAAAAAAAATGCTTCGTACTTAATATGAATAAGAAAAAAAGATACCACGTAAAATAAATCTTGCTAAAATATTTGTATAATACTATCAAAATACAAATTATAAAATGACTACAAACATTTGCAAACAGTATGTGAAACAAGGTTATGGATTAATTTACGAATTATTAAATGTAAGGATTTACATATAAAAAATAAACCCAGATGCCTGTCTTATAAACAGGAGTGACCGGAGAAGTAGTATTTCATCTCTTGATGTATGACTGCCAATCCCGCCCTTCAAAAAAATCAAATACAAAATCTTATAATAGAGAAGAGCATTCAACGACACATTAAGCTAGCAAGAACTTTGCTTTACTGAATACATATTTTTAACACGCTCACTGGATTATTGGTTTCCTACGAAGGCATTCTTAGAGTGTTAAACCATCAAATCAGATTGATTTTTAACAAACGATAATTGAAAAAAACTTCAATGGATAAAATTAGTTTTCAAAAATGCTAAGTTTTTTTTAGGTTTGCTCAAGCTGAATCTTTACATATCTGAAGCAAAAAAAAAAAGTTTAGGAAAAGAGAATATCAGTCAAAACGAGCAGAATGTAAGGATGTTTGCCTCTATTTTAGTGATGCTGAAAGTATTTAAATTAAATCGTCATTTATAACATATAAATGAATAAACACGGGTAGCTTTACTCCTTTGTTGAGGTGAGCTGTTCATTCATTCATTCATTTATCGGAGATTCAAAGCTAAGCTTATCACACAACACATGTGAACACGTGCTTTTACAACTGTTTGACCTCTCGAGCACAATCACAAATCTCTCTCACAGAATTTCGTGTATTCATGTGGCCTCACCCACGTTTTGAGAAATGAAAAATCCCACAAAACAAAGTGAGCAGAAGAACGTATGCAAATTGCCGCATAGCTTTAATTGCTTTGGCCATAATTTAAAACAACCCAACATAACTCTAAATATACTCTTTAAATCAAAAGCTCTACTAAATATAATATGCAGTACAGACAATACATGCAAAATTAATATTACAGGACTTTAATGCCACAATTGAGACAACCTTCATTTACATATTTTAAACAGAAGTATTCGAAAATTAAGTAAATCGCAATTTGATGTATTCTTACACACACCCAATGGGAATAATTTGTATACTGAACAAATCACGCGTAAAGCGAATATGCAGTATTCTGAATATCTATAAACACAACAGTCATCTATTCGATCGTCGTGTTTGTATTTCTGATACAACTGAGCTGAAGGCAGTTTTATTGTACGTCAAAAAGTTACATAACTTTTTCCCATATCTTTTCAGCAAAGACTATATTAACCTAATCCCGTTAAGTAGGCAAATCATAATGGTTCCTGTGAAGCTACATCTTATATATATATATATATATATATATATATATATATATATATATATATAACAAGTTCTAAAAAAAGGTTTAAAGAATATACTGAAATAATCTTCTTCTCATTACAAGAGAATGCAGTAATAGTTTTAGTTATATTTCGACAACCATACTTTTTAGTATGTCATTTGCAATGATATTTTTCGTAGTCAATTTTCAGATATTCGGTTCCTTTTCTAGTTTAGGAAGCCTGAAAAGTTATATTGTGATTAGTTCATTTAAAAGAAAAAAGACTTCCCAAATATCTAAACCATAATTTCATTCGAAGCTGTTTTTTATGAGCACAGGCTTTTATAAATTTACATTTTATGTGTCGATACAATTAGGAGTAATATTTCAATAAACTACGTGCATATCTGAAATATCTCAAAAACACTAGTTCTGACGCAAATCGGTAACTTAAATCAGTATTATTGCTGTCTTAAGTTTCCAGTTAGGTTATATCGAACTGTCTATGCATGCTTTAAAAGACAAGCAGGCACATAAATAAATAATAATAAAAAAACGCTTACTGCTTGAAAGTTTCTCTTACACTGCATGTTAAGATCACAAACTCTTGTTTCTGACTAACTGGGTTTCAGAACATTAATCGATTTATAGAAGTATTGAAATATAACATGACAGTGGTCAAAGCGTGGCACTTAAATTGATATAATTTTAAGTGCTCGATCAAAATTATTTTTTGATGGGCCAATTCAAAACAAATTAATCCTTTGTAAAAAAACAAATTTTGTTTTTTATATTGATGTTCGATTCAGTTTGCATTAATAAAGTTTGATGCATATCATAGATAATCAGAATGTCCACGTATAGGAAAACGACTGACACACACACACACACACACACACGGATATTGCACGCAATTAATAAAAACATGCGGTTGGATGATTCGAATTTTATTCTCCATCCCTTCTTTTAGAACTGTTCACGTTCAAATTAATCTAATCTTTTTATCTAGAAGTGTAAGATTTTTTGCATTACGTTAAAAAAAAATATTTTGAAAACAAAATTAAACTACTGCAAATGTATTCGTTAATTATAACAACGTTATGTTTTTTTGATATTCTGTTAAGTTCTCCGATGGAAACGTGTCCGACGCAAAGCATGCAAAGCATTACTTTTTATACTACTATTGTGTCGTCATAACGTTAATAAAAATGCTTCTATTTTTTATATTCATTTTATTATAATTTAAAATTTAGAAATAAGTTATCTAGTATTACAATTATATACAGAATATATAAAACGTCATCTAGAAGACGTCTGTTTCAGACTCGTGGCAAAAATGCCTCTTATGTATCGCCAATCTAAGCCTCAGATTTAAAATAAAGTTACTAATAACACCTATGGTACCACCCCACAGAATAATTAGTCTACAAATGTGTGCAGAAGTAATGGATGCTGCCTTTTATGAGTCATGAATCACTGTTTGTTTGTTTGTAAATTTCGGCACTGAAAACAAAATGTGAGAAACTTCCTTGCAAAAGTAAAAATAAAAACAAACAGTTTTGTGGATGTAGGAATGGTGTGTGCGATGCGAGCGCCCACTGCCGACCCGAAGAATACATTAAGGAATAAAAGCAATATATAATGTGGAAATACGATTAATCCTTAATTACTTGTTACTTTAGAATACTCGAAATAAAAAGAAATAATCATGCACATTTTCCTGTAGTAAATCTTCTAGTACTAGTTCATTAAACAGTGAGCTGTTTAATGAACTAGTACTAGATCACTGTTAAAATTATACAGATACAGAGCACTGTATCTGTATAATTTTAACCATGTGGGTATATACGAGTGTTGATGACTAACTTGTGATATGAAGTGTTGATACAGTCCCAAGCGACTTGTTAGTAGCCCAATAACTTGTGCTTGTTAAAAAAGAAAACCTGAGAAGGAAGGAGTTCATCTTCCAGGATCTATCATATTTTTAACCAAGTAAGGTAACCGAGAGTTAAAATTACTATTCGTGGCCAATTCCTTTACAAGAAAAGTTGTTCAGTCGAGTTCATTACAAACTACAAAGTACTTTGTTATACAGCGATTCCATATTACTTTTGCAAACTGCCGTTGATCTATCAACTTCAAGTACATCTAGATTTTTCACTTGTATCACAGAAAAAAAAGTGTTAAACAAAGTTAAAAAGGTCAGTTTTACCGAAAGAAAGGTTAGGCTGATAAATAATATTTCATCTGTAAAAGTTAAGAAGTTTAATGAAAACATCATTTTTAACGAAAACACAATTCGTAATTGCATTTTTACGACAAAATCAATTTTGTTTTTCGTAGTGTTTAACCTGTAGTATGGAGTGTCGTCAAATTTCTATAGAAGGCTAAAATTTTTTCAAGTTCATTCTATAGCCGTCACTTAAGGACCTCAAGATTTTAGTTCACATTAACACATTAGAAAGCTTATCATTCGTTCCTCTCGCAATTATAATTTAAGACGTGTTCGTTATTTCTTCATTACTTTTAATAATTATTTAGATTAAAAATATAGCTAAAACAAAATCGTAGTAAACTTGACATGCATGAAAGTAATATGACTAACGGCAGAGGAAAAAATCTTAACCGTCTATACCGACTGATAAATCATTTGAGGAAAAGACAGTAAACAGGAATTGTGTAAAATATTTTTTTAATTTTCTTTTCTAGTAATTAACAAATTTTCAGTGATCCGTAATTTCTATTGCTCTTGAGGGATGACTTCGTAGCACTTGTGGTCTGTCAAATAAAGTAGCGTTTGGGAATCTGTCAGGTAGCTATAGGAAAAGGCTCTTTTTTTAACCCTTTGTAAAATAGCCACTGTCAACAGTGAGATAGAGAGGGACGCACATCTAGCGAGAATGTGGCCACCCTGAAACAGAGATCACGGAGCTAAGTAATAAGCAATGGCACAGCATATTGATTTAAAGAGCCAAAAAAGGAATCCAATATACAGAGCATGCAGTACAAAATTTATTATAGAGAAGAAAATAATACTACAAGCAATCGAGAAAATTAGATTACTATGAAAGTTAAAAGGTTTTTATTTATAAAACAAGAAAATAAGCACGCAAGTGAGTCTTTAAAACTAACAATTCTCATATTTTGATTTCCATGCACTAATAACTGTTCAAATGTTTCTGAGGAACTTAATTATTATATTGCGTTATTATACGTGTAAAACTTAGTGAAAAGTTTAGAAAAATGCCTGTCATTTAGTATTTATCTTTTTCCCACCAAGTAATTTAATCCATTCCGGGAACATAACAGAGTTTGAAGGGAATTCTGGGCTTTATAACCAATTCATGATCCTGAAATGTTCATCGAATACCAACTACGCCATTAGTATGCTATTCATTATTATTAGCCAGAACTTCGTTCAAAACTATACGATATACAAGTGTATATAGAAAGGATGCTAGCTACATTCTATGCAAATCCCACTTACGAAAATGTATAGACCTATCACACATTACGGTTAGATTTAAAGAGCCATTTATCCGGATTTATCTAATCCGGAAACCTGCTCTAGGGATTAAATAGCAATTTTTTTTCCAACACATGTCAAGCAAATAAGTAGAAAATTGACGACGGAATTTACTACCTAAAATGTTCACAAACATTGTTTTCCACAATGGAAATAAAACATAAAACCTATTGGTTGGAAAGACGAAGTTTATTCACTCAGATACAATAAGACATGCCGGTATAGTACACGATTAAACAAATCGTCCCAAAACGAAGTACTCTGATCGATGTTAAAGAATAGTTGTTGCTTTGCAATGAAAAAAAAATTCAACCTTTGCTTCTCTTACTCAAGTTAACAAGGATTGAAATACATCAGTGTAACCTACTTTTTATGTACTTAAGTTTTAAAAGAGGTAAACCGTGAGTAGACATAACTATACATAATAAATAACGGAAAAACTCACGTAGAAATATTATTTAATAGTATAATTTTCGCCTGTGTGTCACAGGCATCTTCAGTACAATTAGGCACAAAAATTAAACATTAACTGACAATTCCAAAAAGCGCCACCTAAGTAGCTGGTGTAAGATAACTAAAAAGTTCAATAAGTTTCCTAAAAAAAAAAAAAAAAAAAGAAGCATGTGAAACTCTACTTCATTCTCCTAACTTAAACAGATCCGACGGCTTACGTCTATCCCCTTTATGGGAGATAGTACTTTACAAATCAGCTAATCTTTCCTAACTTTTTATTGTATTAAATTTTTTTTTTTTTTTTTTTTTTTTTTTTTTTAGGAAAGTTATTGACCTTTTTAGTTATCTTACACCAGCTACTTAGGTGGCGCTTTTTGGAATTGTCAGTTAATGTTTAATTTTTGTGCCTAATTGTACTGAAGATGCCTGTGACACACAGGCGAAAATTATACTATTAAATAATATTTCTACGTGAGGTTTTCCGTTATTTATTATGTATTTTTATGTACTTGGAAATCTATTTGAGACATAAGAACCGTGTAAAGTCTCATAATGCATGTCTCATGACAGGTTCTTCACAGTATAGTCTGTAAATGATGATAAGATTTGGAGATTTCAACTACTCACAAAGTCAATAGGTCATTATGTTTAGTCAGAACGACTAAACATAAGCTGTGTGTTCGAAGGAAATATTGATTTAAAATTCTCGCTATCGTAACGAGGTTAGCCTCTGATCAGAAACTAACTGGCTCAATTTACAAACGATGCTAGATTTTAAAATATAATATTTCCTGAACAGTATTTGATGATGAACAGTATTTGATGACACTGATTAATGACCTTGTGGCCATTAATCAGTATTTAATATAATAAATTGCAATTTAATGTTTGCAAAACTATTTCGAAACATTTCTTTAAATGGTTAATGAATATAATAATGATAATAAGCCAATCTATTCAAAAAGCAGTTTACTTATGAACACCAGGGCTCATAACGACAAACACTGAGCGATCTCTGATATAATAATTGTTTTCTCCTCTACGATGGTAGATGAAACTCATATTAAAGTCCCGTTCTCGTCATTAGAATCTGTACATTGGTGACAAAGGAATCAGTGACATTAATAAATAGCTCTTATGGCGCTAAAAGATGTCTCACCTTGTCTGATCAAAACTTTTTATCAACCTGTAGAATCTTCTATACACTCACCAATCACAAACTTTGAACTGTGAGAAATAGAGGTCATGACATATAATCAGCATCAAATTATCTTTGGAGGCAACCCACACCACCATCTTTTAATAGTAGATGGATTAAACGTTCGGAATTGCTGGTGGCTAGTTGCATAGTAACCTCTAAAGTAGATTCATTGTTGTGCTCTCAATAAGCTTATGTGTTATAGATATTTATTTATTTTTATTTTTCCCAAATGCTCTAACGAAGACGGTATGATAAAACGAAAATTGAAAGTATTCAATTGTTATTATTATTATTATTATTATTATTATTATTATTATTAGGAGAGTAACCTCCAGGGAGTCAGAGACTCATCGAGGCACGCCCCAAACTAAACACACCAGATATCATACTTATTCTTCAATTCATTCACACTGCTTGCACTCACAACATCCAAAGGAAATTCATTCCAATCACGCCCCACCCTCTGAGAGAAAAATCTAGCCCTCACACCCTTCTTGGCGGCCTTCATTCTCAGCTTCCAAGAATGCCCTCTCGTCCTTTCCCCACCTTCAATAAATTGAAAAATTCCATCAGTTGAAATCCTGTATGAACCTTTCAGAAGCTTGTAAGTCTCAATCATATCACCATCTTTCTCCTGTTTGCTAGTGTCTGCAGTCTACAAATTCTCAATCTGTCTTCATGATCAGTATTCCACAATCCTGGTATCATTTTTAACACTCTCCTTTGTACTCTCTCCAATGTATCAGAATCACAACGGAAACCAGGAGACCAAATCTGCGCACAATAGTCCAAATGAGGTCTTATCAACGCCTTGTAAAGACGCAAAATAACATCATTATCTTACTCCTGTTTGCTAGTATCTGCAGTCTACAAATTCTCAATCTGTCTTCATAATCAGTATTCCACAATCCTGGTATCATTTTAACACTCTCCTTTGTACTCTCTCCAATATATCAGAATTACAACAGAAACCAGGAGACCAGATCTGCGCACAATAGTCCAAATGAGGTCTTATCAACACCTTGTAAAGACGCAAAATAACATCCTTATCTTTACATGTGAATGTTCGTTTCAGCTTTGCAATTATCTTTTGAGCTGTATTTGCAATCTTTGCTACATGGCCCCTGAACTTCAACTTCTTATCTACTGACACTCTAAGATCCCTAGCCTCATCAGTTTCTTCAAGCCTAATCCCACCAATATAATACGACATTGGATATCTACTCACGCCGAAGAACATGACTTTACATTTACTGCCATTGAAATGACATCTCTTTTCCCATGTCCACAATTCCAGCCTATCCAAATAATTCTGCAAGTACTGCATATCAGCAGCATTCCTGATTACTCTACATACCTTTGCATCATCAGCAAATAGCTGTATATCGATTGTCAAATCCTTCCCAATATCATTAATGTACAGATTGAATAACAGTAGACGAAGCACTGATCCTTGTGGTACACCACTTGTTACCTTAAATCTTGCAGACTGAAAACCTCAGTATACCACTTTTTGATATCTGTCAGTCAGCCATCCTCTTATCCATGCTAATAATCTATAACCTAGACCCATTTTCTCCAATTTATGCAGCAGTCTGCCATGCTGTAGTCTGTCAAAAGCCTTAGCAAAATCCAAGTATCATGGTATATCCATTCCATTTGTCTAGTTCAATGGTAACATTGTTATAGAATGTGTGGAAATTGCTAAAACATGAGCTTCCTTTAGTAAACCCATGTTGTTCATTGCAAAACAGAGATTCACTGTCAACCCATTTCTGAATGCAGGCCTTAGCCAGTTTTTCCAAAATCTTCACCATCACTCCTGAGATATTAATTGGTCGATAGTTGGATACACCGGTCTTTGCACCATCCGTTTGCAATGGAATTACCATACATTCCTTCCATTTCTTGCGGATCGGATTCTTCCCTGTTCTGAGACTCATAATAAACATCCTGGTCAAAGTAAGGGTCAGTTCAGCTGAACACTCTTTTAGCACACGTGCTGACATCCCATCAGTCCCTATTGCTGAATTCTTATTCAACCTGTGCAACAGCTTTAAAACCTCATCCTCATACACCTGCGTTTCGTCATCTGGTGAAGAGGTAACAGTGAGCTCAATATTGCGTACACCAGGTTGATAGCTTTTAACAAAATGGCCACTCATTAACTGAACAACCTCTTCTGCATCAGTAACTCTCACGCCATCAGGATTTAGAAGAGTTATTCTTTCATATTCATTCTTTCTTTTACTTGCAGCATATCGATAGAATTCTTGTGGGTTGTCTTTAGCATGCAGTGCCAGTTTCTTTTCATACTCAGAATTTACTTTCTGTAAAACAGCTGTGACTATTCTAACCTTCTGCTTATAACGTTCATAACGGACGCCATCCTTATGCACACAGTATTCCTTAATATATAACATAAGGAAATAGAAAAACTCTTAAAAAGGGAACACTAAATTTAATTAAGAAAAATTCGCTTCAGAACTCTACCGTTTAAACCAGTACGCAGTTATTTTATGTATGCAAATAAGGAATCTTCATGAGCATAAATGGTAAAGAAAATTCGGTGTGGTTCGCACACAACTGCTTTATGGAACATTGTTAGCATGTCACCCTCAAGATTATTTTGCTCTCTTGAATTGTGTTTGTGTTGTGATGACGAAGAAGCAGTTACTTCGTTTCTATATATTGAATTAAACACTAATAATACTAATAAATGAATACTAATTAAATACTAATAACTGAACTAACTAATTGGAAAGGTTATATGTTTGAGTAAGGAATATAAGTAGACACTGATGAAAATTGCAAATTATTAAAGCCTCATGATATTATTATAATTACGGCTATTTTGCCTGCTTCAGTTTAGGAGTGCCCCTGTTTAAATGTCATTGGCTATTTACTCACGGATTCTTAGGGCATTGTAGATGTAAATTTACCAAAAAGTATATGTAGCATAAGGAAGAGAAATTTACACATACCTTTTTCTGGGTGTTGCGGCTTTTCTTCTTTCTGCGATGTCCAAAAACACTGAGTGTGTGGAGGGGAGGGGTAGGCAATTTGGGAGAATTAAATTAGAAAAACCCGGGTTTTTTTCAGTAATATATATATAAACATATATATTATATTATTATATTATATAGGATGGGGAAAAGGTGAACGGGTTTGATTTTTTTTATATATGGAGAGGGAAGGGGAAAAGGGGGTTGAACGGGGTGCTGCCCGTTTCGACTTTTCTTGGTCGTCATCTGAACACATTGGGAAAGTGGATGCTATGTCAGGTCTGGTAGGTGCTTCTGTTTTTGAAGTGTTTGTGTTATCGCCTATTAGTCGGGGTTGTGACCTCAATTTTATGTTGTGAAGCTTCCAAACCTCGGAGATTATGTAGGGCCTGTGTACGTTGATAGAGTTCGCGTCACATTTTATGGCTATTGTTTCCGATATTCTAAGCATTGTTTCATTGTCTTGTCTGTCTACTATGATGGCCTTGTCGATCTGCAGGGTATGTTTTTGTTCAAGGGCGTGAACAGCTGTTTCTGTTTTTCCTGTGCTTTGTATTCGATTTTTCTTTTTGATGTTACGTTTTTTGATGTTACGCCTCATGGTATTTTTATATTAACAAGCAATTTAAACTGTGAAGAATTAGTTATTCTTACAATATATAAATAAATAAATAAAGTTCTGTTGTTCAATGTTAGAGACTCGCAACATGTCCCAAGTACACAGTACTTGAAGTACATTATTTCATTAAATCATCTAAGCATTTGTGCTTCGTATTTAGGAAACCAAAAGCATTTTAGAAAGGAAGCCGACCTTGGAGGTCATAATAATATATAGATTATAGTTACTGTTGGAGACAGAGAGAGAGAGGAAGAATAAGGAAAGAAAAAGTCTTGGTTGGGTTGAATTGTGGAAAAAGCACAGAAGCTAGGAGGCCATCGTGTTATATTTAGTAATTACATGTCTTATTCTGGGCGATTTATTTCTTTCGCCGGATAAAAATCCACTTTCTTAGAGGGGGGGGAGCAACGTATGAACCCCACAAGTGAAAATGTCTTTACAAAGGTTCCTTGCAAACGAAGCAATACGATACCGATCAAAGGCATTCGATACTCACTGAGCTAATGGAAGCACATAGAAAACAAAAATCAGGTAAGGAGAGGTTGAATGGGAAATTACTGAAAGAATAACCGGTTTTACCATTAAAAATAGGCATGCTCTTTTGCTTGATGATGGTCAAACCGAGAAGAAATTAAGAATGAAAAAGAGTTATGTCATGTACATTTGTCGTAGGAGACAGCTAAGGCGTGCTCACTTGTAAGGACTAGGTTTAAACAAAAAGCAAAGAAAGAAGTACGATGGTTGCGGTGTTTACTTTTTACAAGACGACAACTTGGAATATTTTCAGGTGTGAAAAATTATACTGAGGCATCGGATGGATGTTTACATTGTTAGATTTAAATGACATAATACTCTTAAGCCACTTTTGTAATACATTGTAATGACAAATGTTTAACTTTTATCCTGATGTGTACTCGTACAGATGTTCTAATTACTTCTAAAATTTTTACTTCGGTTTCAGGAATGTGTTTTATCTCTATTATATATTATAATAGAGATAGATTTTTTTGTGTGTGTGGAGAAGGGAAGGGATTAACAATCAGGGAAGTCTTTCCGGAAAAATCCAATACAGCTAATATGATGCTCTAAGGCTAAATGTAGAGCGCAATGTTCCGGTTCTGAAATTGTAGCATTTATATTTTTTTAGAATATCAAACAATCATTTATATTTACAGTTTACGGTTTCTAATTTCTGCAAAAGCACAAATTAAAATATAGTACATGCTGCATACACATAACTGCATATAAATGCAAATACAGTTATATAAACAGAGTAAATATGCCTATTTCGTGTTTTCAAAATAACGAGAGTGCTTCCATTTCGAAACCTATTCCCTTTGCGAGAAAAGGTACACGTCTCATCCTTAAAATATTTTCATGGCTGCTTGCTTATCATTCAGAACGGTTGAACGAAGAATCCCATTATTGAGTTGCATTATTAGTTTTTGTTTATTTGTTTGTTTACCGGATGCCGACTCTGTACAGTTGTTCAGCTTATTAGACGTGAATAGGCTAGTATTTGAATTGTAGAAAGTATCAGTTCAGATCCGTTTATAGTCTTTCTTCTTACATGAGGAGCGGGATGATGTTCCTAATCAGTCACCTAGGAATCCATTACTTTTTCCATTTGAGTATATTGCGGTAAAATGGTTTAAGCAGGCAGACCGCCAGATAGTATACGGGACCGAACTTGCTGGTAACACTTAGAGAGGCTTCACAATTAACTGGCAAATAATCCTTCTGCTGCTTACTCTGCCAGGTTATACCTGGAGGGGGAGTAAGCGTATAGCAGCTTTGTAGGGGCATGTTAGGGCTACAATTAATTGCAGTCTGTGCAAATCCCCCCCCCCAGTGTAGGAGTAGTCACAAGTTCTTATTCTTGCCTCTACACTGTATGTTTTCCAAACATTCTGAGATGAAAAATAGCATAACAAATGGTAGCGTTACTGCGGTCAAAAAATTCTCCAACAAAAATTTTCATAAATTATCAGAAATACAACAAAAACGATTGTGCTGCAAAACCAAAACAAATACATCAAAAATCCAATAAACTCCGATACTTAATATGAACATCAAGGATGTGTATGTACCCCTCCTCCCAAATTACAGACATCCAAATATGATCTTTTATTCATTACTGAACCTCATCTGGCATCTACGACCATCGCTCACCAACAAATTTCCACAGTACATCCTGAATAATGTATTAAGAAGAGTGAAACATGTTTTTTTCTGCCAGTTCTGATATCTCATGTCAAAAGTCATCAGACGTACATTTTATATGAATCTGCTTTGCTTCAGATATCCTTATCTGATTTTGTTGCGTTTATTTATTATTATTATTATTAAGTGACACCTCCAAGGAGTCCAAAGACTCATCGAGGGAGGGCACCTGCTCTACAACTCTTCGTCTCCACCACTCAATCCACCAACTATAGCGAACCGCATCATCTACACCAACGCCATCTGGTGCACATCACCACCACTACCAGTATTTTCACAGACAATCACAAACATCCATGCTGATGGCGGGATTCGAATCCGCAGCCTTTTGGCTGGGAGGCGGATACGGTAACCACTCGGCCAACTAGGTCGGCAATTTGTTAGATTTACTGCTGGCTTATTTTGATGATTACACTGAACTCCTTCGATTATTAATCTCTGCAAGGTGATCGCAGATCTAATGGAAATGCTACCGCAGTAGTGATTTAAAATAAATTATAACCTACCTACCAGAATCATAATCCCACCATTCTCCCAGCTCCAATGATTTTTCCATAACCAGCTTTCCCTTTCTCTCTCTCTCTCTTTCTCTTTCTTTCTTCTGGGCAAATCTGACCAAAACGTTGTCTTCCCCCTCCCCCCCTTCCTTGAGATCCTCCTTTTAACAGCAAATCTCAGTCTGGTACCTTATAGCACGACAATGGTGCTAATTCAAATGACCTATAAGATTGCTATGCTTCTCTTCCATGATCTGATTATTACTTTGATACAAGCACTTGTTCTGAGCTAAGAACTAAAATATTCTTTCTGGGATGAGTGCCTTTATTCCCCATTTCACATTCCACTCAACATCCGTGCTCTTATGTGTCCAAGCTAAAAATAAAGCATACACTCAATGGCTAAAAATAAAATCTCCACACTTTCACTCGGTTTTTACTACAGCCAGTAACAATTGTAAAAATGTCATCAATAAATCTAAAACAGACTTTGTAAGAACCAAACGCACTACGCTATCCGCATGCTTAAACGACAGCCGAGTCGTTCTGGTTACTTGCTAAGACTGCTGGACAAAACCTCTGCCTACAATGCTTTCACCTCTCTCTCTTTTCTCTCTCTCTTCTCTCTCTCTCTCTTTTTTTTCTCTCTCTCTCTTTTTTTTCTCTCTCTCTCTCTCTCTCTCTCTCTCTCTCTCTCTGTCTATTTATCTATCAAGAAAGACTGGGACTACTGGGACGACCACCGCGCGTACAAACGTACAGCTAACCAACCGCGTTTCCCGAGACAACGAAATAGTAATTTTCATAATCGAAAATACCCCACTAGAAAAGTACCTAGAAGCAGTAACGCAGCATGTTCGACCAAAAAATATAACTCACATTTCAAGAGTTGCCGGAACCGTACAAATGTACTTTAACAATGCATCTTGGTCTGAGACATTAATTGAAAAGGGAATAAACATCGGAGCATGCC
Source organism: Typopeltis vanoorti (assembly GCF_054136105.1). NCBI lineage: Eukaryota > Metazoa > Arthropoda > Arachnida > Uropygi > Thelyphonidae > Typopeltis > Typopeltis vanoorti. Next base: position 81,825,910 of record NC_143551.1, on the reverse strand, counting down.
ATGTGAATGTCTCACCAATCGCGCTAGATCCCACGAAAGTAACAGTATCAAATGTACCATCGTAAATAAGCCATCAAATGCTTCGCGAATTACTGTCGAACTACGGCGCAGCGACATCAGATTCTAATGCACTTTGCGACAACACAATCGGCTCCATACCTAAAATAATCAATACGGAAATAGATGGAGTCCCCTACACATTTCATATCACTGTCCCTGCTCAGTGCTTTTACTGCCACGAAGAAGGTCATGTAAGAACATTATGTCCGTATACACTCAAAAATGAGAAACCGGTTAACAATACTACCAACCCTAGCGGATCAGAAAACCAGAAGCAGCAAACAGCCAACCCCCTCAAAAACAGAGCATTCCTAGCAAACAACAAAAGTCTCATGGAAACAACTCTCAGTCAAATCCAACTCTCTTTAAATCCAACGTCAGGGTATTTACCCAAAAATATAGTCACCAGAGAAATTTGAATAAACATTAGGTCCTTAAAAATCTGCAACAACAGCAATTACATCATCCGGAATCCGAGTCCCTAGAACCAGTCCCTAGTTCTAGGGACTGGTTCCAGTAGTCCTAGAACCTAGATCTATTACCAGTCCCTAGAAGTCACCATAAGCTCACACCTAGAGCACTCTGCAAGATGAGCACTAATAAGAGCACGCACGACGCAAACACATTAACTTCGCAGATGCACCCACAAAGTATTTCTTCTCACTAGAAAAACGCCAACAAGAGCGAACTACTATATCTGCTATAATAACAGATAGTGGAAACATCATAGAAAATCATGGCTAAATGCTTTTATATACCTTGCAGTCCTACAAAAATTTATACCAACGTAACTCAACATCTATGGATGCCACGGATATAATTCTCACCGATGTGAAAAGACTCTCACTAGCAATGCGGTTTCCCATCACGCTACACGACTTAACAACTGCCTGCACCTCCTTATCTAAAGATAAATCTCCTGGCATAGATGGGCTCACCATTGAATATTACCAGTCCTTCTGGGAACAGCTTGGACCTATCCTCTACAGAGTATATGTCGACGCCAGTACCAATGGCTTCCCACTCAATATGACAACATCTGTTATTAAACCTATTCCAAAGAAAGGAGACGCAACGAAATTAGGAAATTGGAGACCCAGCTCCATCATAAACATAGACTGTAAAATAATATCAAAAGCCATTGCCAACAAACCTAAACCAGCTCTGAACGAAATAATATATAGACATCAGAACTATTCCATTCCTGGACGATCTATCCATGAAAACTTACATCGCATAAGGAATCTCATAAGCATAGCCAACAGCAACAGTGAAACAATGGGTGTTGTAGCACTAGACCAAGAAAATGCTTTCGACAGCATTGAACCGCAGTACCTCTGCTGTATGGTACAGATATGGTAAGTCTGTTGTTCATGCAAAAGTGTGCTCAGGCATCATTCATTCTAATAAAATATTATATTCCAAAGCACACTTTTGAATGAACACCGGACTTACCATATCTGTACCATACAGCAGAGATATTAAACAAGGCTGTCCACTTTCAGTTCCTCTTTACACAATTGCCATTGAGCCCTTTTTGTGTAGATTAAGCATGCTGCTTAGGGCATCCCGTCCTAAACTTTCCTACCAAACCATAACCCTGACAGCATGTGCTGATGATGATACAATTATAGCCCGCAAAGAAGAGGATTTCCATAATATACAAACAGCATACTAACAATACCAAACAGACTCAGGAGCCAAACTAAAGGCAAATAATATCACATGACTGTGGTGTGGCAAATGGACAAACCGAACCGATTCCTCAATGTCTGGTCGCTGGTCCGCAGATAGAAACTAGTGCCTGGTGATTTATCTACGAAACACGCCCTCTTATGTGGAAAAGAACTGGGAAACACTAATTAAACCTTTCAAGCAAGTACTAGGAAAGTGGGCAGCAATACGAGCATCTGCCTCCACAAGGGGAAGAACAATAATGTTAACCAAACAGCCACCGGTGTCATTTGGCATACACTAAAGATTCTCACACCACAAGTGCAATTTATCAAACAAATACAGCCAACCATCTATCGATTCATATGGAACAAACCAAACAGGCTTTTCTACTCTAAGCTATGTACTTCTCTCAAAGATGAAGGACAAAACTTGACGTCCATTTACAACAGGATAACAATGTTCCGCACTCGCTTTCTCCTTAATACCCTACAACAGGAAATATCACACAAATGCACCACCGAATATATTTTCACTTCTGCCACTAGAGGTCTATCTTTCTCTCCACAACCTTAAGAATGACAACAGCGCACGTCCCAGTGAACCTAACAAACCTACAAAGATGCCCTTCGAAGATGGAAGAAGCTAAACCTCCTGCACACAGTGAAGACACCATCCCCTCCTGAAATCCTTATGGAACCCATCTTCCACAACACGATGGTAAGAAACCCTATCACTCAGAAAGAGATTTTCTTTCCTCCATGGAGCTGGCGAGGTGTGAGAATCTTGGGTGACATTCTTTCTCAGAGCCTCACGTGACGCTTTCTAAAATCGCTTGAAAATCTGGAATACGGGAATCAGGCTATACAGATGCACACTGTAAAGGCCGCTATGCCTGATAACATAACCGAAGAGGGGCTTAGCCCTCTTAACTCAGAAGATCCGGTGCCTATCTTTCTGATAAACACTACTAATTAATGGAAGAAACTTACACCCAGCAACACCAACAAAATCTACAACACTCTAACACAACAATCGAACCAAAGCACTTTATTAAAAAATCCTGCATCATCATCACCAAACACTATTTCAATGGTAATTCCTAAGGGAAAACAAACCATTTGACAACAAGTGCCATCAAACCCGACGCAGATATTCAGTGGAAAATGTGGGACAATGTATTACCCACTCCAACGATATTACGAAAATTTAACTCAAATGTCTCAAATAACTGCTTGTTCTGATACCGATCAGCAATAGACCGGTATATCTACTTGGAATGCCCAGTCAACAGCCAACTAATCAGTTTGTCTCGGAAAACTCTAGCTCTCACCTGTGATAGTCTTCATACAGAAGAGTAGTATTTCAAATCTCGTCCATGCAGAGTCAAATAATCATTCATTCTGCAATTACCTCTTCATCACTGCGAAAGCGGTAATATACAGCTTCTACCTCAGACATACAAGACCATATAGCACAGGAACTTCACAGAGAGAGAGAGAGGCAGCTGACCAACTCATTGCAGCCTTCAAACAAAAGGTAAGAAGTCAGATCCTACACAAGCATCACCACCATAGGCAAAACAACACCTTAGATCTTTTCCACCAAGACTGGAATCCACAGAATCAACTCCTGGCTGAGCAGGGCGATTGTTTTCAAACATAAACATAACAAGTCTCACAACGGACCAGTCCTTTCTTTTCCCTACATGGAACTGGGCAGGAATAAGAATCATAGGGGACCTTCCAATCCAGATCCTAAAGTGGAAAACACTCACATGCCTACCATTGAAATACCCAAAAATTGAAAATCAATACCAACAGATGCAAGCTGCTATTATAAAAGTCTTCCCAGATATCGTTACACCTCAGGGAATCTGTCTTCATTTTAGAAACTGCGGGGAGTCCACCTTTCATCTTGCATCATTCGAAGCCTTATTTCCAATTCTTTCCTCCAACTACAAGAACATATACCACTTTCTCGTGCAGAGAACAAACACAGAAAATGCAGTTTCCTCTTCATCTGTGCTAAGGCCGTCATCTACAGTTTCTACCTTAAGCACACAAGAAATAACCAGCACCTATCCATCACTTAATCGTAACAAACCCTCATGTATAGCCTACGTCGGAAAGTACAAAGTAGGCTTTTACTGGAATTTGATTATCAAAAAGAAACAAGTACTGTAGCGAAATTCATGGAGGAGTGGAATCCAAATGGTACCCTGTTCTGGATTGCCGAAGACGATACACTTCAGCTGAAAAATAAATAAAAGTGATACCGAACTGTAATATTGACTCTTGCTAAAAAGACAAATCCTCTCTTCATGTATCTTTTGTCTCCTTTCTATTGTATATCTAAAAATAAAAATCCTTCTTTTTCTTTGTAATATATATTCTTATAATATCTAAATAGTCCTTTTTGTTGCCTATCTTCCAATGTATATTTTATCAAGTTAAATAAAAAATTAAAAAAATCTATCTATCTATCTCTTTCATTCTGATGGAACAACAATAACATCTCCTAAGGGAAAACAAACCATTTGACAACAATATTATCCTTCAACTCCTGTTTAAAGGACCAAGACAAATTTCTTCATACTATTTCATAAGCCACCCACAGTATACCTCCTTTGATCGTTCGTTTGAATGATATTAATAGAAAACTCAATAGCCTTGATATTAATAAGCCATCTGGCCCAGATTGTATCCTTCCATTTGTACTATGAGTTGATGTTTCAGAATTAATCCTCTATCCTCTATTGCCTTTAGAAGTTGTCCGACTCATCTGACATCAATCCAACAACATGAAAGCAACATTTTATCCAACTCTTCCTAAAAGAGGAAGATGAAACTTATTACACTATCGGCTCAATTCCCCAATTTCAACACCCTCAAAAGTAGGAGCAGGTAACCACAATCAGCTTCTTGGTTTTTCGCAATTTTTCTGTGATCACTAATTAACCATCTGTTTGATAACCTTTAGAATATTTTTTATTAAAAAAATATATTCTGGTATCCTATTAAATGGCGGCCATGTTGTTTCACATTCAATCACAATTTACTTTCAGTATCTCGAATTTCTGATATTTTGCTACGTTTTTAATAATCAAGATAATACACCTTGTATTATTTCTCATTTGCGTTTTAGACAAACAAAATTTTTTTAATAACTGGTAGTCAGAGTGCTATTTTCCCCATTTTGTATCCTACCCTTCAGAAACCATTATTCTATGAAAAACTATCTCATCATTTGCAAAATAATAATAATAATTATTATTATTATAAATAAAAACATCTCACTTCGAAGCAAATGGAGGAAAGAGTAGGAATTTGAAATTTTTATGAAACATACTCTTAACAAATATTATTTTCATGTTTTTAGCATATGCAGATTTTGAAAAAAAAAATAAAAAAAAAGAAAAAATAATAAAAAGAAAAAAATAAATAAAATAAAATATTTTGTGGTATCATTCAGCGTATTTAGAACCTGAACATCCTTTTCGGATAATCAGTTGTCTGCCATGTTTAGAATTGCAAATGAGTAAAAATTAAATGAATTAATGATTAAAAAGAAATTTCATTGTAAACGCCAGGGGTTGAAGTTTTAAAAACTACAAAAGAAGATATCATTTGTTTTGGAATTTTAGCGATTTTTCAGTAAACTCCACCTTTTCTGATACAGGGCTTATTGTCATTTCGTTAGGTAAATGCACAAGTCTAGGCTGTCTATATTACATTCATTTGTGGTGTGTTTAAAAAATTTTTTTAAATCCAAAACAGCTTATGTTATCAGTGGCTGATTGCTGAAACTCGACACAATAGCAGTCCTTGCTTTCCAGGGAGTCTTAATAAACCATTTGAAACCCTATAGAAAACCCACTTTAAAAAAGGTTAGTTAATTTATTGCTCGTTCACTCAGTATATAAATAAAAAGAACCTGACTAACCACAGAGATGATTTTGAGTTATTTGTAGAGTGCCTAATAAACCAATATCATCTTCACGTTACATAGTTTATGACCATTTTATGGTACTGGGAGAACCATTCAAAGCATGGGCACGAAGGCAAGTTTGCAAAGCTCTATTGAAAACATATATTGTCATATGGTTTTCAATAGTTGAGTGAAGACATTGAACACGAAATCAAGCTGCCTAAAGAAAGATTAGAAAAATCAGAGAAAAACTGACAACACAAGAATGCATCACAATTGGTGCCAAGTTGATCAGAAAAATGTTGCTGTTCGCTACTATTTCGCTTTAAAAGAACTTTGTTGTAATCACTCGATCAAAGGTTATTTCACAATGACTGAAAAATGATGTCTGTAGTGTTTAAGATGATAATCATTAAAATTAAATTTGACTTACTATAGATTACTATTAAATATATCATATCATTTTTCAAAATAAAATAAATTAAGAGTGAGCGCCAGTTATTTTTATTACCTAGCTAAGTAAAATTGGTTCAGTTTGAACAAACTTTTATAAGCAAGTCAAACTACAGTGCGCATTGTTCTTTGCAAACTCTAACGATGTGAAATTACGTTGTTGCGTAATAAAGACATTGCTATAAAATTTTAAATATTGTATTTGTTAACATTTTATTCTATTCATACATTAATACTGGTGATTAATAACTCGTAACATGTAATTTTCGTACTTCTCACCCTCAAGAGATTAAAAATATTATGTGGTGATGAGATCTATTAAATACACTAAAAGGTACAACAAAAAGAATTCCGGTTTTCATTTTCAAAAAGCTATCTAGGCTGTTCCAGTATGGGACCAAGTAGTATGCTTTATAGCCACATATCAAAAGTATCTAATAAACATTTCAGATTGTTATTTGAATGTTTCATGAAAGATAATATCAAGTTTTATAGGCTTCAAAGTAGCTGTTTTTAATTTTTTGCGATTTTTTAAATAAGAAACATATCAAAAAAAAATCACTAACGCCTATTTGGTCCCGTGTAGGGAGTCCGTTTACCCTATCTAACTTTAAACGAAAAACGAAAAGAAATGAAGGCAATTTTTTCATGGAACAAAGACTTCAATTAAAGTGATTTTGGACATCCATATATATCCTACTACCTGTAACAATCAAACAGACACAAAAATCAGACTTATGGATTCAAACTAGAGCCTAAAAGATCTAGTAAGATGAGGAAAAAGAGCACTCAGAGCCCGAAAGCAGTTGGCCACTGCTTGAAAAAATTAAACTATGCTTGAAAATACAAATAAGAAAGCAAAAAATCCTATTTGAATGTTGAAATCGTGTAAAAATCAAAAATTGTATAATTGTGAAATACGCTGTGATTATTTTTAAACACTACAAAAGCGTGAAAATGTTGTGAACACCGAAATAAATTTGGCCACCCTAATTAAAACGATACCAAGGAAAATTCTTTAAAAATATTTCTACATCTAAAGGATAGAGTGATAAAATAACTATATTTTAATAAAATAAAAAATTTCGCAGCTGCAGCGCTTCGTGATTTCACTTGGAATGACTCTGTGATAAAATATATATTTTAATATTTTATGAAAATACTGTTTAAAACCATTTAATTTAGATAGTTTAAATTTAATTTAATTTAAACCATTAATTAAAGCTTCTTTATCTGTTTTCATGTTACTGATCGATAAATAGCTATATTTTCATTTGGTTCATTATGATATTTCTTAAAGTAGTTTTTCATATTCCCATATGAATGAATTTCTATATCTATCTTTTTTAAGCATTGTATTCTGAATATGGTAAAAAAATAACTTATTTTAATAGAACATCGATTTAGTTAACAGACAAACAAACAGCACAGAATATCCTGTTTGAAAATCGAATTCTTTAAAGTGGGTAGCCTCCCCATGGATATCGCGAAAGTCATCAACTGATTATTTGTGATGAGATATTTGATTATTTAGCCATTTGAAGCATATCTTTATTTCATACAGTGCCGAGATCAAATCAACAGTAACCAGTGATAAATATTTCTTTCATAAGTTAAACTGAACACATCACCTTGCGCACTGAATGACGGAGAAATTAACTCAACCTGGACAATAGTGAAAGACGGAGTGAAAATGAAAGACTGACACCGATTGCCTAATTTCCATAAAGATATGGCCTATGCGTGGAGAATGAAATAGCATCAGAATATTTATTTATTGAACTTAAATTCGATATGCTAATATAATATCAAAATTATCTGTCCATGGCAAATTAGTGAGAATGAAATTTGAATCACAATTAACATGAAATCAATAATCCATAATTTTGCTAGAATTCAGCAGAAGGGTATCCAGAAAATTCACCGAAAACAATTCGTCGAAAGACAATTGATCGAACGACAATTTACCGAAAGGCAATTTATCAAAAACACAAATAATCGAATAAAGAATTATTCGAAAAACAATGGAAGGGCAATTCCTCGAAAAATCACAATTCGCTGAAACTATAAATCATTGGATGAACTGTTCATAGAAAAATGAATTATGAGACGTGAAATAAATTGTATTTATCAAAAGGAACTACAGTTTTTAATGGATTAACTTGTGATGTAATTGATGCTTAGCATGATATTCCCTTTATATCATATATGTAGATGTGTATGACAATATTTTTGATGGATATTCCCTTCAGTCAGTATATGCGTTTCGTGTATCTCATGTATGTTTTAACAATCTTGAAAATATTATGTAAAAATCTTAATTATTATTCTGACTTATACTCCTCTCTCTCTCTCTCTCTCTCCTCAACCGAATGGTTGGTGCGGCAGCGATGTTATTTTATTATAGAATATTTAGAGAACAAGAAGTTTCCCGTTGTCTTCTTTATCCGGTAAGTGTTTTATATCCGTAGATATGTGTGTTCGTGGGAACCGTTTGCGGGAGTAAAAAACCCTGTCATCTGAATATGGTAAAAAAATAACTTATTTTAATAGAACATCGATTTAGTTAACAGACAAACAAACAGCACAGAATATCCTGTTTGAAAATCGAATTTGGATATCTCGCCTTCAACTGAAGAGAACTGATAAAAATTCTTTGCGTTACTCAGGCCTTTCTAATAAAGGGCTATGGTCACGTCCCCTCGCACGCACACACACACACATACACACAGACCAGTTATATGGAATAAAATTTATTCAGATTTGATATTTGAACCTTTTATAAAAATTGTCGAACCGTTCGAATTTTCAGTTCAACTATATTCGGGACTACAAAGGAACAACATGTCGACATTTTATAGTGCAATAACTCTGTGACTTAGTGGAATACGCGCAAACATCTGAGTTTTTAAAACGCACAAGAAGTCTGTGTGGTTCAGTTTGAGTTCCAACAGTATCACTTTTATTAGAAAATTTTAATAAAGAAGTTTCGAAAGGTTGAAATTTCTTATAGTTAAGATCTTATGGTTTCTTATTTTATAGTTAAGATCTTATGGTTTCTTATTTTATAGTTAACATCTATATTAAAATTTGTCAGTTTTGATTTCAATCTGATCACTGTGTTGTGAAACAATTAGGTAGAACGAACTTTTTTTTATCTAGAGATAAATCATTATCTACACAGTGAAGTACCAGGTACGCATGCAGAATAATGCTGTAAAAAACAAAATAATTATAACGTATCAATGATCACCTACATATGTTGCATACATCTTAGGTGATCTTATCGAACACTTTAGAACAATAATTTTCAAGAAAATTAATCTTTCGATGATTTATGAAATAATTCGTCGCAAAATTATTGGGGAATTGTTTTTTTCGATCAATTGTATTTGCGCCGAATTGTATTGTGATGAACTGTCGTTCGAAGAATTGTTTATTCGATAAAACCGCCTTTTCGATGAACTGCCATTCGTTAAGAAATTTCGTTACAGAAGCATATCAGTTTCCTTTTGCTTGCATATTTCGAATTAAAAAATGCATAGAAAATGAATTAATTCCATTTTGAGAATACAGCACTTGCGTACTACATTCTACTTCATTCTAAAGAGTGTTCTGACGATTCCGAGAAAGTAATCAATGATATTGCCCAAAAGTAGAGTATGTATAAGCAATACGAGGGAGTTTTTGGTAGCAGGAGAAGTAGTTTACAAACAAGTTTGATAGTAGGTACTACATCACTAATTCTTGTTACGTAATACAGGTGTACAATAAATTACACCTGATAAGGAATAACTGTTAAGAGATAACTCATCGTTCGAAACCAAATTTTAGATAAATGGTGAAATCCTCCTTTCTAAAAATTGATACAAATCTCATAGCACACATTTTATAACATCTTTTAATATAAGTACACATTTAATGAAGGAAAGGCAAAAGTCTTTGTCGGTTGCAATGGTATCTTCTTGAAGGAGAAATGGGCCCAATGACATCCTGGAAGGATCAGAGCTGTCATTCGGGAATGCGCACCAATCACTTATTAAATCCTTATTAAAATTTTCCTTCCACATTCGAATCATTTGGATATGTACTCATTTAATCCTTTCTGTTCCAATATAGAGTGCAGAGCCTTGGCTAAAACTCTCCATACCTCTCCGTGCACTGCTAACGATATCCATTATTGCCTTTAGTTTTTAGTTTATGTTCTATACATTTATGCCAGATTATTTCTGACTGTTTTCTTTAAGCTGAATCTAATGTCAATTTTATGGCATTTTTCTGGTTTACTAGATACGCGTCTGACTGTGTTTTGGTAGTTTGAGACTGAGATTGAATTACCTTATTTTGTTTTTTGAGCTTTATTTTACTGAAAGTCCAGTTTTTATACTTATATTCAATGTACATATATTTCATTCACCCATTCAAGAGCAAGAAACTCATACATCCTCCACTGTGGGTATTTTTTAAATATTTATTTATTCATTTTCCCGAAGCTTCTTTCATATTGCACTAATTGGCTTTTTGTACTACGCTTTTAATTGATAACTACAATTTAAAATACCAACCGATCATAGATCATTTGTAAACTGAAATGACAAAGTTCATTTTTTTTTCAAACATTTTCTTTAAATATGTTACGTCCAGTGTTATAGGAAACACTTTTCTGCAAAATGAACACTTTACATAAATTATTAGCCTTTAGTATATTATAATCCGACTTTAACGTATCTAGCATCTCTCAAAAAAGCATGGTAGCAATCTGAATACAGCATATCTCTGTAAAGGAATAAGTTGGATAAAGACTTGCTTCTATGTAATGGAATATAAAAGTTAGCCGTCAAATCATTCCATTACCACGAAATTAAAGGAGTTCAGAATTATTTGATTTATGCAAAAACCCTTATACAGAGACGCAAATGGCTGTTTTCGTTTTATACAAAGAACGCCAAGTTCGTACTCAAAAATGAGGAGAGAATTCAAGACTTTTTTCTATTTCAGACTACCTACCACTTGAATTATCTAGGGTCGTTTTGCTGCGAAACCGCTGATAATTTTAACGAAAATCGGAACTTAAACATACATCAGAATCACACCTAATATCTAAAATGTTTCCAAAAATCTATAGAGAATATCAGTTGTATTCTCCTTAATTGTTATATTTTCATACATAAAGAGTACCTTACAATAAATAATGTTTCTATAATTCTATAAATAAATCTAGTTCAATAATTATAATTCTTGAAAGATAATAAGAAAATTTCATGCTTACCTTTCTAATAGTCCTTCTTCCATCTGTTCCATCTTCTAAAACTAACCATATGACGATATGAGATGAGATGAGATGAGTAGATATGAGATGCGTCACGCTGTGTGGTTCTTCCATCTCACTGACGAATTTTCTAATAATATGCTGAAGACGAAACTTGATAATGTATTTGTTTAATAGATAAGAAACAGAAAAACATTGCACACTTTGATTTCATGTCTTCTTACTATGTATATTCCTAGATGACAGTGCTTGCAGCAAACGACTAAAAGAAACACCGCTGACCATTTTTCTAAATAAAATTTTGGATTTCTTTCTAAGAACAATTTGAATGATTTAATACTAGAAACGGCACTTTCACCATTAACTTGATTATGTGTGTTAGGTCATAAAGGAAGTATAGCTTTGCTTCTGATGAGAATTACAAGGACTGCGTTATATATGCACTGGTACATAATATTTTAAACGCACATAAAAGTTCTGTTTATGTGATCCTATTCTAAGTATTGAAAAATCTTAGCACACAGCTATTTATAAAGATATATTTAAAATAATGATGATGAAGATCATCATCATCATCATCAGGCTTTTCAAGGATTTAGGCCTAGAGGTCATCGTTGAATCTCGAAAGAGGACGTCCTGGTTTTCGTTTTAATAATGGTTTGTAATTTAATACTTGTTTTTGGTAATCTTTCGGTTTTCATTCTTTCAACGTGTTCCATCCATTTATGTTTTTATATTTTTTATATTACTGATTCCTGGTTTAATTCTTCCATAATTTCTTCATTTCTTTTGTGATCGAAGCAGCTAGAGCTTCTCTATGAATCATGCAATGTGTCCAAATACATAGTGGGAATTTTTCTCTCACATGGGCTTGTAAACTTTTAAACCTTCCAGACATATGATGGTGATAACTCGAGCACCATCAGTGCAAATTCCAACGCAATTTTTCCACTGTATGCTTGCTTTGCATATAAAATTGTAGAATATTTTGAACAATTCAGGTACTGTGGCTCTTCTGACTACTGGATTTACAAAACAATAATCCTTCAACTGCTGATAATCCTCAAAATCGAACATAAGAAATTAAATGGCAATCCTTGTAGCTATCTGTTACCTCGTCAAGCTGAATTGAGAAGAATTGGTCAAAAAAAAAAGCTTCGATAAAAGTTGTTGTTGCATATCTTCACACATATCACCAATTCGCCGAGCGACAGTATCATTTGATAGAGGTATGCACTGTAGTTGTTTAGTAAAAACTTTGTCCAAGCATAGTTTCCATAATATCAATCGCAGCTGACAGAATTAGGTCTTCTTCTCCGACAGAGTGGGGCTTTTTGAACCTAGCTATTTTATATGCAACTTTGTAAGAAGCTAGTAAAGCAGATTTTTCATTTACAGACAAAGCTTTTCTAATGCTAGATTTTGCTTTTCAAACATTTCAGTTTGGCAGCAAAGACCTCTCCAGGTTTGTTAACATACTCCTTATGAAGAGTTTCCAAATGTCTTTTAAGTTTATTCAGTTTCGTGCTATCAGCCGCCAAAATTTTCGAACAACTAACGCACAGTGGTCTTTCTTCATCATTTACTTCAGTCTTTGTAAAAACCGAAATCTAAATATTCTGCAGCATACTTTCTTGATTTTACTTTCGGAGTGATATTTTGTGAACCCGAATTTGTTGACGTTTATCCGCTTCACAGTCGTCAGATGCCCGGTTACGTCCAATTAAAAATTTATCCATTTTGCTGCACTATAAAATATTGTTTTTATACCGTATATCACAATCTTTGCGAATAGAAGTAAAATAACGTCGACCATCAACTTCTCACTGTTGGTCAACGTGGCAGTGTTACTGCCGTCTTGCCATTTCAAGCCTTATTTATACTCGCAGAAACATTTCAACATTCGATATTTCCCGTGATGAAATCGCGAATGTTTCCGAAAGGTCGATACGATTCAACGGTCTGTGCACTGATGATAATCCATACAATTTTCGAAAGGTTTGATGACGTATTTACATTTGTATGAATATTTAAAAAGTTTAATTAATTACTAGTTTGTTTTTGTTTTTCTAACTTTTATGGATTTTGTCAGTGTCTGAACACAAGAATTACAAGGGGGGAAGGTGGGGGAACGCCACAAAAACTAATTTTAAAAAATGGGGCACACATGAAAGAAAATGTTGACAAACATTAGTTTACAGTCTATAGTGCCATTTAATACATAGTCCCGATGCCCTTCTGATAGGTCGTGAAGATGAATAAATTCAATCTGAGTATTCTCATATTGAGCACAAGTAATTACAAAGTTCATTAAACTGTTAATTATGGTAATTTGTTGCTTAATATCATTTCATTTCACTAACTTCGAAATATTGGAAGCAAGCTCCGAAAATGGTTTGTATCAGTTGATAAATAAATAAATTTACTATCAGTTGCTTTGAAAGAAACCTAATGTTGACTGAGATTTATATTGAAAATAGTTAATATTTACTGAAAAAATGAATATTTCGGTTTGAAATTTATGTTGTATTACCAATTTACGATGATTTCCTGGGACACTGAGTAAGTACTGCTATCATTTCGTTCGCAACGTGGATGCAATTTCAATTTTGGAATCCCATTATTACATTGAAGATATCCGCAACTTCATCAAAGAAATGAAATGATGTTACAGATTTAAGAGGTCTGAAGTTTTGTTTAAATATATCTTTTTAGTGAAATTAGTGAGGCTCCACTTTTGCTGTGCAAATGTTACTACTCTATTACACAGCAATTATTCTACTCCCTGAAACTTAAAAATTGCACATTATTTCTGTCTTCTGCAAAATTCTGTTTAAGTTGAAGTTCTTCATATTTTATTTTCAGTTTGACCACGTCACTGATAACAGTTGTGAAATGCTTTGATATCAAATTTTCTACTTAAATGTGGGTTTTCGTACAGAGTCAAGACTCCTAAACCTTTGTAGTAAAATGGACATCGTACTATTCTAGTAATTCACTAATATACTCAGTGTAGGCCAATGATAATTCATCCTTTCTTTAAAAGTGCCGAAAGGAAGAGACACAAGAAACCAGTGGTTAGTAATATCTTGCTTCTGAGTACAGTTTTTATTTTATTATTATTATTATTATTTTAAAAATTTTTATGTTTGATGGTGCTAAAATGCTAAAATAAAAATAAAAAAAACTTTACTCAGAAGCAAAATACTACTAACCCCTGGTTTCGTGTGTCTCTCCCTTTAACGTCTCTAAGTTCTTTCTGGAAGTGTTATCTCATTTATATGAAGCAGTGCGTGAAGGTTCAGGGTAGTCAGTGGTTCAAGGTTTTGCCGCTCTTGAATCAGGTTGTTAATTTTGCTAATGCAAACTCTTTGTAAGGTATCATCCGGCAATGTCAGTTGACTGTTCAACCTGAACAATTATTTTGAAGCAAATGGATTTGACCTTTAATTAGTATTTGCGTGTATCTTGACGCCGGTTTGTGTGTTTCTTTTGAGTAATAAAAAATTGGAGTTGCCAGAAGGGAAACCTTCGACCATCATATTCATCTTAAATTGAAAATTCCAATTAGCGTAATTTGACGAGATTAACTTTGATTAACAACAAACCCATTGTTGTTAATCAAAGGTTATTGTCATGATTAATTACCCTTGGAAGGTTTCCTTGTATTAAAATATTCTAAATAATGGCAACTCTCATAGGTTTAAGAAGCACTTTGATATTCTATTTTATGTAAAATTTTTTATTTGATTATGTAAGAAAGAAGTAAACGAACACTCCGCTTTAACGGATACAGATTAAGCTTGAAATAATGTGATAAATAGATGCTATATTTTGCTTATAATTTATGTAAAACCAGTTATACAACACTCATTTTTAGAATTTTGTAAAACTGTAGAATCACAAAACATTGTAGCAATTAGTTTTGCCTCAATGTTCTTACTCCGAAATGCAAATCGATGTTAGAAAAAAAAGTACAAAACTAAATTTATTTTATTTTAATTTACTCTGTTTGTAATCATCTGTAATTACCTATACTATGAAATAACTACTAAGATATTAAATTAGATAACTTGGAAACTAAACGTGGGGGTTTTTGAAGTCACATCGGGCTTCTAATAAAGAAGCCGGTGGTCGCTAAAGGCCCTAAAAATCGCCTTCACAGCAACAATCGAATCCAAAAATCTGTTCTTTGGAGAGCCGAGACGTTTTCCCAGAAATGCTTTAAGAAAGCCAATATCCTGGATGCTTATAACAATTCGTTCATAGTTTAATAATGTTGATTATACAAGGTTTATATTTAGTTTCCAAATAGAATTGCAAAACTAAAACCAAAATATTTCAATCGATTGAAGGTTTCCGCTTGTCATTGCTTTAAATAATTTCTCAGGACATGAAATTATATTGTTTTTAGAATAAGATGATTATACGCATTATTGATACGAAAGCTTCCTATGAAAGATTACTGTTATCACTGAACATTTCTAATGTACTAAATTGTAAAACTTTATTTTGCAAAGTATGAACTGCCTTACCTGTTGTAGAATTTTCCTGTGTTGTAGTAGGTATGGCTGGAATTTAATAAAACAGGAAAATATATTAAAGGTATAAAAGGTCAAAAGCATCATTTCTTATAATTGTATAATAACGAATAATAAAACTAATAACAATAAGGTAAGTCAATTAGAATATAAGAGAAAAAGGAGTCATGGTATGGTATTCGATCATGAAATTTTCACTTTCTGAGGAAGTCACTATAGAGAGCTTCCACGTAGCAAAAATTAAAGGCGTTGCAAAAGTAAGAGAAACAGAAAACAAAAGTCAAGTATATTGTAGTGCTTGTTGTAAATAATGATTTAAGTAGTCATAAATATAACAAGAGAGAATATGAAAAGATTGTTTGGAAGCAGCGAGAAAGACAAGTGAAAGGTCATTCTACAGGGTGTGTGTAGAAAACACAGATATCAGTTTATGGATGTGGGGAGTGAGTTTTATGGTAGAAAACATTTGTATATTGGGAAACAGCCTGCACTTGAATGGATTTGGCATCGGAAGTCTGGAGAAATTATAAATAATTTATTGGGGGTTGAGGCCTAATGCAGAGAGTGAAGCAAACTGGATCATCAAGCGAAGAATGGCGAGAATGTGTTCATCTGAGTTCAGCTACGCTATGCAGAAGTGATAACGATATGAATGTCATTAGAGAACAGTTATGAAGGAATCGAATTGTAAGCTTTTCGTTCAGAATTTATCAGTGTATTTGATGGACGGAAGTAAGAAAAAATGAGAAAGTAACTTGTCAATGCCTATACACACACACATGCCACTAGGAGCATCAGAAGTAAACTTTTATTTAATTCCGTGTTGGACCTCCTTTATCTCGAATTGCAGAACACATATGGTTTGGTATAGATCCCAGAAGGTGTTTGATTGCATCCACGTCAACAATATACTAGGCGTTCCCCAGACAGTCCTTTAACTGGCTCAGATTTCACGGAAGAGGACTTTGCCCCCCGATCTGTTTCTCTAACATGTTCCCATACATTTTCAATGTGGTTCCGGGATTTGCAGAGGTTCATCTACTCGGTTGTTCATCTACCATGCCTCCAAATGAGGAAAATGGCTTCAAATGAAGGAAATGTGGACGACATGGACGTGATTCTCTCCTAAATTTCCTTGAACATCTCAATAGTCAACATCCGAATATCAAATTCAGGGCTGAGTTTGAAGCTAATGGCTCCCTGCCTTTCTTGGACGTGAAACTAACCCGTTCTGCTGAAAAACTTAAAATTTCGATGTACAGAAAACCTACACACACCAATAGATATCTCCATAGTCAGTCCCATCATTTCCCTCCTCAGAAACTTGGAATTATTTCTACTTTGGCACATACAGCTCACTCTCTTCTTGACGACCCTGATGAACTCGTAAGGAAATCAATTTTCTTATATCTACCTTCAGACTGAATGGTTATTCTCAAAAAATTACATTTTAGGAGGATTAAAAAAAATTCATTTTTAATCCTCCTAGTCGCTATACTCAAGAAATGAATAATGTTAAAGACAATATATCTTTTCGATATATAAGCACAGTTTCTCAAATATTAGCTAGATAAGGTTCTCAAAAAATATAACATTAGAACTTTATTTACTCCGCTTCCTAAGATCCGATCCCTAGTGAGCCGTCCAAAGCCTAACCTTCACAATCTAAAATATCCAGGTGGGTATAAGATATGGTGTGACTGCGACATCCCTTACTTTGGCCAGAAGGATAAGTCCATTGAGCTGTGTATGGAGGAGCAGAGGGACATCGCTTACAAGAGAACACGTGCCAGTGCTTTATGCAGTCATGTCCTTTTTTTCGGCCGATTCTGATGATGAACACCACGGTCATACAATCCTTTGGGACAGATCTTACAATATTTTCCGTTGCCATGACGAATTGGAGAGAAAAATTGTAGAATCTAGAGAAATCATCCTCAACCCTGTACATTTAAATAATAATTTAAGCTATAATCCACGGAACTGTCATTCTGCTGTGATCAAATACTGGCTCTCATGAGATGCCATACGCACGCACTCACCTAACAATGTGACCAACGAAGGCACTACTTTGAATACGTTAACTACAACGTTTTCACGCTAAATATGTATAGTGACTTTCCTGTGTTGTTCACAGTTTTTATCTTCAATGTTTAAGGTTTTTTTCTTTTATAAAAACACCTGAAGAAGACTGTAGAAAGCCGAAACTACTCGTGTGATACTATTAAACCTTTTTTCTTATTTTCATGGTTTTTGTAATTCAATTCTTTTTAAAAATATGTTTAACAACCCAGTATACGAACCTCCATGAATTTATAGCGTTCATGACGGGGCTTCTCTTAATAGTAACAAAAGAAACTTCAACAAAACACTGAAGAAGATAGGACTGAACATCAACAGGTTAGTCGTTTTAAAACGCTGTAAATTCCATGCAGTTTTTCCTAAGTTTATATCTTTAAAAATCGAATATCACAACGGAACATGCCATAAGAATATATCACAAAGTAAAGTTAGACCTTCTTGCTGAAAGAATATTTGACACAAAAAGTACTCTCGCTTTTTTTGTTTGCCAAAAAAAGTACCTTATCTCGAATACTTGAAGAATCTCTAGACAATGAAAGTTGGCATCTCTTTAGCATGCGTAGTGAATCTCAATCAGCCCAAATCCAATATAACAACAAAATTAAAACTTATTAGAAAATGTGAATCCTTAAAAAGAATACAAAATAATCTGAACTTCTCAAAACTCCATATCAACACTGATAAAGTTGTACTTAATAAATCATCTCACATCCTTTCAGATGCAGAAAAAAGTATCCTCAGCAATGGTTAAAATTTTATTCCTTCTCCGAAATCTATCCCAAAAGAATCACTCCTCACCATGATAGAAAAGGCTGCTTCCTTCCTCCCTCCACAAGATGCAAAACTTCTCCTTATTGAATCAATCTTTATCATCAACAATGCAAAACCACCCACAGATAACATCTCTTCATCGGAACGACAGGCTCTTAAGAGTTTAAAAAATAACAAATATAATTATCCTTCCTGCAGATAAAGGCAGTGCCACAGTTGTGTTTAATGTTGAAGATTATAAAAAGAAGATGCTTGAATTACTACAGAGTGACACTTACTCAATTCTTGAGAGAGAGATCCCACTCGTGAACTTCAAAATCGTACTAACAATTTATTAAAAATAACTTCTGAAATGTCTAGAAACATTCGCCTTTCTCTTCGCTCTCTGCATCCACTTATTCCACGCATATATGGAGTTCCCAAGATCCGCAAGGAAAATACCCCACTTCGTCCCATCGTTAAAGCATTGATTCATCAACATACAACCTTTCAAAACAGCTCGCAAAAAATTGTTTTTCGGGCAAGCCTTCGTCTTTTATTAATAACTCTACGGATTTTGTATTATACATTAAGGATATTACTGTTAAAGAAAATGAAATCATGGCAAGCTTTGACATAGTATCCTTGTTAACAAATGTTCCTACAGACTAAGTCCTGACACTTCTCAAAGACAAATTATCCAAAAAAATGTTAGCCTTACTTACTCATTGCATCAAGTCTGGACACTACAGATTTCAAGACACCATCTATAAGCAAAATCATGGTCTAGCAATGGGTAATCCATTGCTAGACCATGAATCCTCCTGTACTTTTCAACAATTATCTGGAAGATTTTGAAGTCAAAGCTATCTCTTCCTATTCCTCAGCACCTAGAATTTGAAAACGATATGTGGACGACATTTTCCTCATTTGGCGCCATGGACGTGATTCTCTCCTGGATATCCTTGAACATCTCAATAATCAACATCCGAATATCAAATTCACGGCTGAGTTTGAAACTAATGGCTCCCTGCCTTTCTTGAACGTGAAACTAATCCGTTCTTCTGAAAAACTTAAAATTTCGATGTACAGAAAATCTACACACACCAATAGATATCTCCATAGTCAGTCCCATCATTTCCCTCCTCAGAAACTTGGAATTATTTTCAAGTTTCTTTACTTTGGCACATAGAGCTCACTCTCTTCTTGATGACCCTGATGAACTTCGTAAGGAAATCAATTTTCTTACATCTCCCTTCAGACTGAATGTTTATTCTCAAAAAAATACTAAAAAATTCCTTTTTAATCCTCCTAGTCGGCATACTCAAGAAATGAATAATGTTAAAGGCAATATATCTATTCCATACATAAGCACAGTTTCTCAAAAATTAGCCAAGGTTCTCAAAAATATAACATTAGAACTTTATTTACTCCGCTTCCTAAGATCCGCTCCCTAAGCCTAGCCATCTCTGAGCCGTCCAAAGCCTAGCCATCACAATCTAAAATATCCAGGTGGGTATAAGATATAGTGTGACTGCGCGACATCCCTTACTTTGGCCAGACGGATAAGTCCATTGAACTGGAGGGACATCGCTTAGAAGAGAACACGTGCCAGTGCTTTATCCAGTCATGTCCTTTTTTCGGCCGATTCTGATGATGAACACCACGGGCATACAATCCTTTCGGACAGATCTTACAACATTTTCCGTTGCCATGACGAATTGGAGAGAAAAATTGTAGAATCTAGAGAAATCATCCACAACCCTGTACATTTAAATAATAATTTAAGCTATAACCTCCCAGACTGTCATTCTGCTGTGATCAAATACTGGCGCTCACGAGATGCCATACGCACGCACTCACCCAACAATGTGATCAACGAAGGAACTACTCTGAATACCTTAACTACAACGTTTTCATGTTAAATATGTATAGTGACTTTCCTGTGCTATTCACAGCTTTTTATCTTCAATCTTCAATGTTTAAGGTTTCTGTTTATAAAAACACCTGAAGAAGGCTGTAAAAAGCCGAAACTAGTCGTATGATATTATTAAACCTTTTCCCATTTTCCTCGGTTTTTGTCATTGAATTCTTTAAAAAATAATAATAATAATAATATATATATATGTGTGTGTGTGTGTGTGTGTGTGTGTGTGTGTGTGTGTGTGTGTGTGTGTGTGCGTGCGTGCGTTTCTAACAGAATAAGACATAAAATTTGATTTGACATAAAATTTGTTAATTTTAACATATTAACACTTGGTAGTGAGTTAAAGAATATTATATCATAACATTAAAATAAATATGTTTTTTTTTTTTAAATACTTGTCCATGTAAGAACTGGCGATTAAAATCGTGTGTAGTTGTACTTGAAAAAAGACATTACGCATTGACAATGTTAATGTACATATTTTAATATTTTTCTAACAGAATAATGCTACTATGTAACCGCCAGTTTGAAAGCATAGATGTCTAGCCTGCGTGTGTATGTGTGTTTGTGTGTGTGTGTGCGCGCGCGCGCTTTAGTGGTTGTTAGCGGAGGTGGTAGAGTTCTAACATGAAAAAAAAAAACGTAATGATTATTATTGTTAAAGTATGTTGTTTATCCGCATAGAACAATGCCAGTGTTAGAGTATTAAATTCTTCTTGTATTTAATACAAGAAGAATTTAATATAATTCAAATAATTTAATACAAAAAAGAATATATTGTTTTAGAAACTTACTTGTAGTACGACGTGATGTTGAAGGTGTAATGCAACATAAACAGAACAGAATTAATAACATACCTTTACCTTATGCTTGTGTTGAAACTGGGAGGGAGAGAGAGAGAGAGAGAGAGAATAAAAACAAGTGAGAGTAGCAATTTTCAGAACATTGAAGTGCTGGATGTGAATTGGATATGTCACACATTTGTGCGTGACCATCCAGTGTGATATTCATTTCTATAAGAGGGGTTGGATAGTTCTGATTAACACCTAGAACAAAAATGATATTAAAGAAAATGATATAACCACAACAAATAATATATCAAGATATAATAATATAAGAACATAAGTTAACTTCATAGCTCTGCTACTACTGTGTTATTTCTTGTGGTTACATCAGTTGCTTAAATAAAAGTTAATATTATTTTTGTTCTAGGTGTTTATCAGAACTTTCCAGCCTTATCTCGTAAAATCCACAAATTATAAATGTGATTTTTAAAAATCTGATAAAAATCAGTTGAGTCTAATCAAATTCAGTCCATTTTACTAATTGTTGTTTTCCTACTTAAGATTGTTGCTTTCATGTCGATAAGTATAGCTATATAATTAATCATTGGTTTCTATTTGCTTCCAAGCTAAAGAAGTAATCAAAAAACCGAAGTTTCCAGTAAGGCATTTAGAAAGTCGGAACAAAGAAATTATATGCAGCAAATAGAATCATGCAATATATTTCGCTTAAATGTTCATTTTAAATTTTCATAACTAATGCTTGCAATAAAAATCAAAAATGGCTTCAATTATGATTAGTTTTTCATATAGTGTGGGTGTGTGTGTGGGGGGGGGGGTCATAATCTCAATTTACAGAAATATGAATACAACTGTTCAACAGAGTAAAAAAGAAGGATAAATATCCCGAATCTGCAAGATCTTATTATCAACTTAAGAGAACAAATGTAATATTTTTCACAGTCTTCTCATTCAATGAGAATGATAAGAGAATCGTTTAGTAACAGTTCACACAACTTGTTGCATTTGAACTGATTCTTATGAAGTCTCTAGAAATTAGCTTTCAGTGTGCTTGGTTCACGTTAAATTTCTTTTCATAGAAGGCGGTGCGGAAGTTATCGACAGAATAAAAGAGCATTCATTTCATTGTCATCGAAAGAACACATCTTCAGAACACACGCAATTTACAGACAAAAAATACTAGTTGTGGTGGTGTGGTGGTGAGCGGTAGATGGCATTAATGTAGATGACTGGACACAATCGTTTTAATCGACTCTTTCAATATTCGGTGATAGTTCCTCGTTATTTTAAAGAAAACAAACATCAACAACCAACTTCAAATAACACTTTTTTATATTAATCTTGGATCAAAATCATCGATTCAATAGGCGGTCTAACACGAAATCTCGAAATTCATCTTATCCTAGTTTGTCCATCAGACCATTCACCTAAACAAGAAGCACACCTTTCTATAAATTTCATATTCATCTGAACTTCCTATATTATTCAATGTGTTTTTTATGTTTGTCGTAATGTTTTCTTTTTTTATTTTTTAATCTCTGACGAATATTCACAATAACAATAAATTTCAGTACTTGATATATTCATTTTTTAAAAGTGTTAAATTTCATTCAAAAATTGCACTACCCTTTTAACGAAACCACAAGAAACTATATATATGCAGAGTGCCCATAAGTCACGAAGGAACGGATTTGAAATAAGTGTTTTTTTCGTAACTAATAAAAATCTGCAGATTCGGTATTTCATTATAAGAAAAAAAAAGAATAAAATAATTAACAAATAAAAATATATTAAATGTAAAAATATAAAAATATATTAAACCCCTTCGTCACTTATAGGTCATCCCATTATATATATATATATATATATATATATATATATATATATATATATATATATATATATATATATATATATATATATATATATATATATATATATATATATATATATATATATACACTAATTTACATCTATATCTCCGCCAGAGATTTTTATTAAAAATAATAACACCTTGTTGCAACTTATATAGGTAAAGTTGATAAGTCTCTGTATTACTAAACCCTTGGTATTTAGGGTCTAGCTACTCACTGAGGAGACCTCAAAAAAGTAATAAATTTAGTATACTCAGAGCATAATGTTTTATCATTAAGTACACATTTCTGGAAAATTTTTATTTTTTCACTTGGCCAAGCTGGTGTTACAGTAATATAAAAATATATTGATATATAATTATGCAAAAATACATTCAATATCGAAAGAATAACATTAAAATAAATTACCTAAAAATTACACTTTGGAAGTTTCGAAATTTTGGCCAGAGAGCTCATGATAATACAATCCTCGTCATCGGAGTTTCTTTTATTATTTTTAACTGATCCACACACACACGAAAGGCCACCAGACCTATAGCACATTAGTGCCGTGTGTGAATAAGAGCAAGATTAGAAGAAAGGAGGAATCTGTTCACATTTCGGGGGGGGGGGGTCAGAAACCAGAACCCTTGCTTAGGCGACCAAACAGCTGCATCCACTCCAGGTCTCTAATAAGCAAGGTGGTGGTATTGCACGTAGTGAATAAAGCGATCTACCACCTTGAGGTCTAATTGGCATTTTATCCAACTAGGGAAGACATACTTTTGCGGTGGCACTGCTCCCTAGGTTCATCAGAGCCCCATTTATCAAAACAAACAATATCGCTGGAAGCTGGAACTTGACTGCAAGAGGCTATATATTGCGTATCTACAGTCCTTTAGTACCCTTTAGTGGGATTGTATTCTCATACGCTCTCTGGTTGCCTTAGCTTACACCACTTAATAGACACGATTGCTTCCCAATGCCGAAGTTTGTATTCTCGTAAGCTCTCTGGTCAAAATTTCGAAACTTCCGAAGTAGCAACATATATTTGACTTTGAAATAATGCTTGATCTTTAATATCCGCTATTTTAATATAATTTATGTCACCGATATGAAGCCGTATGGTTCTTTCTTTGATAAGATAAATATATATTAGTAATTCTTCATATGGTACTATTAGAAGAAAGTATATTAATAACATAATGCACAAGAAAATAGTGCTTGAGATTACTTACTTTTTTCCTTTGTATGGTGTTAGTGAAAGATATGAAATATATACATATTAATAATGCTCTTTCAAAAAGCAAAATATATTCACAATGAACAAAATAATTTTCTAACATAAGAGGAAACGTTAAACGTTAACGTTCTCCCCTGCCCCAGTTTTCCGCTAAATAACCCCCCCCCCCAAAAAAAAGAGCTCTTAAACACAATAATATATATATATATATATATATATATATATATGTCACCGATATGAAGCCGTATGGTTCTTTCTTTGATGAGATAAATATATATTAGTAATTCTTCATATGGTACTATTAGAAGAAAGTGTATTAATAACATAATGCACAACAAAATAGTGCTTTTGTTGTATATATATATATATATTTTTTTTTTGATAATAATAATAATATATATATATATATATATATTATTAAAATAAACTCGAGTTTCCAATATATTCTTCCCGCGTCAAAACACACCTCCCTCCCACGCTCGCCCCCCCACCCTTGTTATAAAGAACCTTCAAAAAGAACATGGAATTTGAAGACACCCAGTATCAAAACAAGCTATGTACAAACTTTTTCCTCCTCTTTTATTCTGCTATAATTGTCTTCAATACTCACCCATAATGCCCTGAAATATATATATATATAATTTTTTTTTAGTAAAAATAGCCAATTGTTTAAAATAAGGGACACTCCTAATCAAAAACAGGCTATAATAGCCGTAAAAATAATAATAATGTTTAAGAAGAGTAGCATGGGAATTTTCCAGAAACAATACTTAATAAGAGGAAACATTTACCTATTTCTTGGTCTTGTGGTGGTACTGTAGTTATAAAACAAACAAAACAAAACTTACGAACATCACACCTGATGAATTATACATATACAGTACTGTATAATAAGGATGAGGATATCATAAATAACATCATGTTATTTCTAGAAAAAAATCACTTACAGATATAGAATATATACATATTATTAATGCTCTTTCAAAAACAAAATATATTCGCTATGAAATAAATAATTTTATAGCATAAGAGGAAACATTTACCTTTGTCATGGTCCTGTTGTGGTAGTAGTGGTACTGCAATTAAAAAAAAAACACATAAGCACATCAGCAATGACACCTGATGAATTATACATATTCTGTATAATAAGGATGAGGATATAAATCTCCTTCTCCCTACTACGTATTAGGGCTACTGGCCTGTTATACAGAGCTAGTGCCGGATTAAACCCTGTGAATTCCCTCCCCCCTCCAGGAAGGCAGTAGAAATCTCGGGGCCCCCTCGCAAATTATCTCCTAATAGGTGTTTAATTTTACCAACCAACAATTTCAATAAACCAATTTTATTACACAAAACAAACATTAACAATTATTAATATTATTAAACTATCTTTCTTTCCCTTCCATCTGATTCAAACGGGTTGGGACTCCTCCTAATGAGGAGTCAAGGAGAAATAATGCAACTGGAACGCCAATCCTCTGCTGCATCCCTAATGGGGTATCCGGAGAGTTCATCGAAAAACAGTTTACCGAAAAACAATTCATCGAACAACAATTCATCGAAAAAGCAATTCACCGAATAAACAATTCATCGAAAATCAGTTTATCGAACA
Source organism: Typopeltis vanoorti (assembly GCF_054136105.1). NCBI lineage: Eukaryota > Metazoa > Arthropoda > Arachnida > Uropygi > Thelyphonidae > Typopeltis > Typopeltis vanoorti. The sequence continues at coordinate 81,799,713 of NC_143551.1, read as the reverse complement.
ACAATTAATCGAAAAAGCAATTCATCGAAAGACAATTCCCCTAAAAAGCAATTAACCGATGAGCAGTTAATCGAAAAGACAATTCATCGAAACGCAATTGATCGAAAAACAACAATTCATCGAAAATACAGTTCACCGAAAAATGAATTATAAAGCGTGTGGGGACGAAGATGTGTGTGCAGTTTTTTTTTTGTTTGTTTTGGATTATTTTGAGAGGTATATATCTTTTTATTATCCTGCTATTTATAACTACTATTTATCCTACTTCGTTCGGAAAGCGATTTTTGGCGGGGCATACTGGTTGCAGTGAATGATATCCACTGAGGCGTGTATAGTTGAGATGTTAAAAGAACATTTCATAAAGGGATTTCATCCTAGTGAAATTTTTTAGCTCATATTCTAACCATTGATGAAATATGGCTTCGTCACTATGACCCAGAGAACAAACAACAGTCAATGGAGTGGAGACACAAAGGTTCTCCATGGCCAAAGAAGATTCGAACCAAACAGTCAGCAGGGAAAGTTCTTGCCATTGTCATTTAGGATATGGAAGTGTAATCCTTACCTTACCTCAAGAAAGGTGAAACTATTACAGCAGCTCTGCAGGAATTGAAGGAGGTACTGAAGGAAAATCGGTTCGAGAAACTAAGCAGAGGCGTATTGCTTTTGCAGGACAATGCACCTGCTTATGAAATCCAACAGACAATATACGACTTGGGATTTCAATATCTACCTCAAACAACATATTCACCAGGACTGGCCCCAAGGCCGACCCTAGAAATTTTGTCGCCACGTGCAGAAACATATTTTTCCGCCAATTCCCCTTAAAAAAAAACTCTTTTAAATACGTCTTAAAAGCCAAGATATTAATCTAGGCTTCAACATCTTTGATCATAAATTCTAAATAGCAGCATTAGCTAATAAAAATTGATACGTTAATGAAAAAGGATCATAAACTATATTTTTTACAGAGAGAGAGAGAGAGAGAGGGAGAGAGAGAGAGACAAAGAGAGAGAGAGACAGAGAGAGAGAGAGAGAGAGAGAGAGAGAGAGGGAGAGAGAGAGAGAGACAAAGAGAGAGAGAGACAGAGAGAGAGAGAGAGAGAGAGAGATTTCCTCTTAATGCGCAGTATAATAAAATGATTCGTAACGTGTTATTGTACTTTGGGATCTTTTAATTTTTAATGGAAGGGGGGGAACAAAAATTTTGCACTCAGGCAGCGCAAACCCACGGAACGGCCCTGAAGATCAGTCACTAAGAGTTGTGTAGATTCTAGTTAATTGTTAAGAAACGTTAATTGCTCTCCACATGTTTACTTGTGGCACCAAATAATGAATGAATGATTCCAGGGAAAAAAAAGGTTCTTTTCCAGGCATTAAAAAAATACACAGCCTATATATTTACAAATGAATTGTAAGAATAAATTGCCGGTAGACAGTTTCATTTCCTGATTATGTTATTAGGAAATGAAAGTTTATGCTAAGAAAGAAGATATATATCTATATAAATATATATCTATATCTATATATCTATATCTATATATCTATATATCTATATCTATTGGGCAGGAATAAGAGTCATAGGAGACCTCCTAACCCACACCCTAAAGTGGAAAGCATTCACAAGCCTACCAATGAATAACCCAAAAACTGAAAAACAATATCAACAGTTGCAAGCCTCCATTATAAAAGCCTATCCAGATATCGCTACACCTCAGGAAATCCGTATTCCTTCTAGAAACTAGTCGGGGCCAATATTTCATCTTGTACAATCTGAAGCCTCACTTCCAATTCATCCCTCCAACTACAAGAAAATATACCACTTCCTCATGTCAGTGTCCCCATCCTCACCATTCTTATATTCAGCCTTAACACTCTCATCTACAAGGCTGCATATACCACGCAGTTTTCAGTGGGATCTGCCATATAAATCAAAATGTGCCAAACCAGATTCCGAAATACAGTGGAGATTATGGCATAACATCTTACCAACTCCTTCAAAGCTCTACAAATTTAAGCTAAGAGAAACGGATCTGTGTCCATTCTGTGACGTTTCAGGCACCCTGGAACACACATATCTGACCTGCCCTGCAAACAAAGTGATAATCACCTATGCCCTGAATACCGCCTCTAGCACCTGTAACTACACACACAGCCAAGAAGACTACTAGAATTTAGTCCACACAGAAGAAAACAGACACAGAACATGCAATTTCATCTTCATCTGCGCTAAGGCCGTCATCTACAGCTTTTACCTAAAACAGACAAGAAGTAACCAGCACCCATCGATCACTGAAGCTGCACAAACCCTCATGCACATCCTCCGTCGGAAACTAAAAAGCAGGCTTCTATTGGAACTTGAGCACTTCAAAGAAACAAGAACTGTCGCGAAATTCCTAGAGGAGTGGAATCCAACTGGTACCCTCTTCTGGATTGACGACGACAATGTGCTCCATCTGAATGTTAACTCAGAATGAAACTGAACTGTTAATTTTGAATATTCATTTATATCTCTATTGTACACCCGAAAGGAAAATGTTTTTTTTCTTTCTCTGTAAATATATACTTATAATATGTAAATAGTCATTGTTGCCTATCGTGTAATGTTTATTTTAACAAGTTAAATAAAAAAAAAAAAAAAAAAAAAAAATATCTATCTATATCTAGGTGGCCAAGGTGTTGCACGTGCGTTCATACCGCTCCTGCCTTCCCCCACCTTTTATACGTTTATCCGAAAGGAAGGACTTATTTTTTTATATAGGTATATTCTCCAAGCCGAGAGCTATCTACTCATACTAGTCGTGTACGCGTAAGTGTAGTGATAAGTGATTTATGACAGTTTTCTTCTACTGCTGTACGAGTTCGTATATATCTTCAATTTGGACGCCATAATTCCTTCTCGGACACCTGCACCCCTCACCTGAGGCTATAGCCGGCGAAGGATTAACCGCCATGGCAACGGCACATTCATGTACTACCAAGGATTTAGCAATTCAAAGACCCCCTACGACTTCGGACCCGGAAGGAAGAGCAAAGGTCACCGGAGCTATGTACATAGAAAACAGGTCAGTCAATTCAAAATCTTATGCTAATGTTGTATCTAATGGAAATATCCTATCGTCCCCCAAAACACTGATCTCACACACGAACGCCTCATCAGCCAGCAATAAACCGATTAACGCAAAAATAACTACCACTGTTACGAACGTCATTTCCCGAGAAAATGGGATTGTTATTTTCGCCACCAAAGAAAACATCCCATTAGAAGATTATCTGACGGCGATCGCCAAAATTGTGCCCGCAAAAAACATTACTGACGCTTCCCGCGTAGCTGGAACTGTGCAGGTATATTTTAGCCATATCTCATGGGCACAAACGGTACTGCAAAAAGGAGTCGATATTGGCGATTATCACTTCGAAGCAGCCCCAATAGCACTGGCCCCAACAAAAGTAACAGTATCAAATGTTCCCCCTGAAATTCCTCATCAACTCATCAGATCCATGTTATCAAGATACGGTTCGGTCACAGGAAAAATACGCACATTGTCAGCAGCCACGAAGAAGCCCGAATTTGCCCATGTCAAAAGCTTTCGAAGGCAGGCATTAATGCATTTTCCAAACAACGACGCACTACACGACCTCCCAAAATTAATCAACACGGACATAAACGGAATAACCTATACTTTCTACTTATCTTCCTCATCACAGTGCTTCTTCTGTCATGAAGATGGTCACATTAGGAAACAATGCCCCTATATTACCAACAGTTCATCAACAAACATCCCAGCCCAGAATAGTAAACCAGTTGAACAGAATAACATCGCACATGAAGAAAATCAAAGCATAGGAAAAAGTAAACCAAAAATTCTCTCCTCATCACAAACTTCAGAGGAAAGAAAATCCCGAACTGAAAAAGACAACGCTCACGTCGCTCTTGAACGCCTGCCAAGTAATGAGATCCAAGGCTCAGAAAACGAAGTCTCACAACACGAAAACACGGATCCTCCCAACAGAGATGACAAGGACGAACTAATTAAAAGCAATCCCCAGACCCAGCAACCAGAATCACTAACTCAGCCTCCCACTAATTCAAAACCTCACCCTATAGAAGAAACTACTCAAAATGGCCTTTCTCCACCTGCAGCCAGCCAAGGAGAAACAGAGTTCCCAGACGATGAGGAAACTGTATTTCCACATGACGACCTAGAAGAAGAGGAAGCTGAGGGCGAACTTCCTCACACTGAGGGTCCCCTAACCATGAAGCAGCTGTCATCCTTCATACAGAAAGTGCGAGGTTCTCCTCACAAACTAACTATAGCCCTTAAATACACCACAAGAATCCCGGAACTAATATCTCAACTTCAGGACCTACACTCGAAACTGAAATGTAAAAAGAGCAGAGCAGAGGTTAACAGGAGTAAGCGAATCTACTACCTAATTAATGGTCTACAAACACAGTACCAGGACCAATATTAGATTAAACTTACAATCAAACTTTCATAAATCATAATGTCTATAAGCCTTTTCTCTCTCAATGCAAGAGGATGTGCCTCTGCTCTACGCAACAGAATAGTCTTTGACCAGGTACAAAAATATCATATAGACCTAATACTAATGCAAGAAACAAACATCAACTCCTCATCCAATTTATCCAGAAGATGGGCAGAGTGGCCTTATGACTTACAGCACTCTGCAACCCAACAACATCATGGAGCAGGAGTTAGCTTAGGTGTACATCATAGATCTCCCTACAAACTAAAAGTGATTGCTGATATACCAGGATATGCCTTGTATGCTCACATAATAGCACCCAACCATAATACCCTGCATGTGTTCAACATCTACATACCACAGCAGGATGCTCTGGCATCACAAATCCTGGATTTCGTTCAAAACCATCTGTCTAGTATAGACCAAGAACATGTCATAATAGCGGGAGACTTTAATTGCACTCTTGACCAAGAAAAAGACAGACTTCAGTGTGCTGAACATCGTAGCCAATTAATAAACAAACTTCAAACACTGGTAAACGATAATGAACTCATCGACGTCTTCCGGCATCAACATCCTGATAAGAAATCCTACACATGGAGGTCAGCAATCACAGCGACAAATAGGCCACTCTACCAAGCACGACTGGACAGATACTACATTTCCAAACATACCTTGCCTCTAGTCAGAAACATCTCACACATCCCTTCCTACATTTCAGATCATTGTTTCGTCAAGCTGCAACTTTCATTATCCTTGGAAGCATCCAAATCAGGAAGTGCCTACTGGATCTTCAACAATACTCTCCTGAAAGATCCAGATTATATAACAAACACTCAGGCTTTAATAACCAACCTCACTCACTCGAAAGTGGATACAGAACCAATGAAAACATGGTGGCCCCACCTAAAATCACGAATAAAATCCTTTACGCAGATCTACAGTCACCAGAAAAATCAACAGAAGAACATTAGAATCAGACAACTTGAAGAACAGCTCAAGTATCTCCCAGAAGAAAGCCCTGAACATCATTCTGCCTTCCAAGCCATGCAAAGACAGGCAGAATTATCGGCAAAAGGTGCCCTACTTAGATCGCGGCATACACAAATAAATCTTTCAGACGCCCCCACAAAATATTTTTTCTCTTTGGAAAAAAAATGCCAGGCAGCAAATTCCATCTCTGCTATCAGACTTCAAGATGACAGCATCACAGAAGATCCAAGAAAAATCACCTCTGAAATCCTACAATACTACAAGAATGCATACAGCACTGCAGGAACATCCCATCATGCCATTCACGAAATACTGAAAGAAACAAAAAAAATCTCTGCAACAGATCGGAACCACTTAGAAAAGAAAATCACGCTACATGAACTGAAAACCGCATGCACATCCTTGCCAAAGAACAAATCTCCTGGCCTTGATGGTCTCACGTCAGAGTTTTTCCAAGTCTTCTGGAATCAACTCGGACCACTTCTCCTCGAAACACTGCAAGAAGCCTACATCAATGGCCTCCCACAATCCGTCACGACCTCAGTAGCACGATTGATACCAAAGAAGGGAGACCACACGGATATCCGAAACTGGCGTCCAATCTCCCTAATTAATACCGATTGCAAAATAATTTCCAAAGTTATAGCAAACCGAATAAAGCCAACACTGCCTGAAGTTATTGGCCAACATCAAACGTACTCTGTCCCAGGAAGATCAATACATGATAACCTCCATTTAATAAGAGACCTCATCCACATCGCAAACAGCCAACATGAAGACCTAGCACTCGTCAGCCTTGATCAGGAGAAGGCTTTCGACAGGGTAGAGCACGAATACCTTTATGAAGTTCTAAAGGCATTTGGCTATGGTCCTCTCATCATTGAAACAGTGCAATTGCTTTACAGAGATGCACACTTCTGTTTAAAAATCAACAACAGGCTCACTCGCACTTTGTCATACTCTCGAGGGATCAAGCAAGGATGTCCCCTCTCTGGTCAATTATACACACTGGCCATAGAACCCTTCTTAAAAAGAATACACGACACCATCATCTCCAAACGAACCAGAATAATAGAACCACATCAAAAAATTACCTTATCAGCATATGCCGATGACGTCACTGTAATAGTACGAAATGAAGAAGAAATGACAGTAACCGAGGAAGCACACAGACTATATGCACAAGCCTCAGGGGCCAAATTAAATTCTGCCAAAACCACGGGCTTGTGGTCAGGCAGATGGAAGTCTAGAAATGATTCTCCGATCGAATGTACCTGGTCAAGCGAAGGACAAAGATACTTAGGTGTGCACCTTGGCAACACCAAAATATATAACACACTGAACTGGACACAGCTGCACAATCGTTTTAAACAGGTGCTAGGTAAATGGAACAGCGTTCGTTCCATGTCTTCACTTAGAGGAAGAGTACTAATAGTTAACCAGATGGCTGCGAGTGTCTTATGGCATACCCTCAAAGTACTCACACCTCCTGAAGAATTTCTCTACCACATTCAAAAGGAAATCAAACGTTTCCTCTGGAACAAAACTCACTGGACAACATACCCTCAACTCTGCAAGCCACTCAGCAAGGGAGGTCAAGGCCTGATTTCCCTTGAAAACAAGATTCGATCCTTCAGGATAATCCTCCTCCTAAAGACACTTCAATGCAATCACACTTATGTAACCACCTTCGATTACATCACGAAAGCATCCACCAGAGGACTTACACTTTCCACAATCCTCCGAATGGCCAGTCCTGCACCATCTCCTCCTAAACTACCTCCTTTTTACAAAGATGCCCTACAGCGATGGAAAAACACAGGACTCCATCACACACTCACAGGATCAACAGAGTCAGCTGTACTTACAGAACCACTATTTTCAAACAAAAACATCACAAGTCTCACAACTGGCCAGCCTTTTCTTTTCCCTACATGGAACTGGGCAGGAATAAGAGTCATAGGAGACCTCCTAACCCACACCCTAAAGTGGAAAGCATTCACAAGCCTACCAATAAATAACCCAAAAACTGAAAAGCAATATCAACAGTTGCAAGCCTCCATTATAAAAGCCTATCCAGATATCGCTACACCTCAGGAAATCCGTATTCCTTCTAGAAACTGCTCGGGGCCAATATTTCATCTTGTACAATCTGAAGCCTCACTTCCAATTCATCCCTCCAACTACAAGAAAATATACCACTTCCTCATGTCAGTGTCCCCATCCTCACCATTCTTATATTCAGCCTTAACACTCTCATCTACAAGGCTGCATATACCACACAGTTTTCAGTGGGATCTGCCATATAAATCAAAATGTGCCAAACCAGATTCCGAAATACAGTGGAGACTATGGCATAACATCTTGCCAACTCCTTCAAAGCTCTACAAATTTAAGCTAAGAGAAACGGATCTGTGTCCATTCTGTGACGTTTCAGGCACCTTGGAACACACATATCTGACCTGCCCTGCAAACAAAGTGATAATCACCTATGCCCTGAATACCGCCTCTAGCACCTGTAACTACACACACAGCCAAGAAGACTACTGGAATTTAGTCCACACAGAAGAAAACAGACACAGAACATGCAATTTCATCTTCATCTGCGCTAAGGCCGTCATCTACAGCTTTTACCTAAAACAGACAAGAAGTAACCAGCACCCATCCATCACTGAAACTGCACAAACCCTCATGCACATCCTCCGTCGGAAACTAAAAAGCAGGCTTCTATTGGAACTTGAGCACTTCAAAGAAACAAGAACTGTCGCGAAATTCCTAGAGGAGTGGAATCCAACTGGCACCCTCTTCTGGATTGACGACGACAATGTGCTTCATCTGAATGATAACTCAGACTGAAACTGAACTGTTAATTTTGAATATTCATTTATATCTCTATTGTACACCCGAAAGGAAAATGTTTTTCTTTCTCTGTAAATATATACTTATAATATGTAAATAGTCATTGTTGCCTATCGTGTAATGTTTATTTTAACAAGTTAAATAAAAAAAAAATAAAAAAATATCTATCTATCTATCTATCTATCTATCTATCTATCTATCTAGGCCACTCTACCAAGCACGACTGGACAGATACTACATTTCCAAACATACCTTGCCTCTAGTCAGAAACATCTCACACATCCCTTCCTACATTTCAGATCATTGTTTCGTCAAGCTGCAACTTTCATTATCCTTGGAAGCATCCAAATCAGGAAGTGCCTACTGGATCTTCAACAATACTCTCCTGAAAGATCCAGATTATATAATAAACACTCAGGCTTTAATAACCAACCTCACTCACGCGAAAGTGGATACAGAACCAATGAAAACATGGTGGCCCCACCTAAAATCACGAATAAAATCCTTTACGCAGATCTACAGTCACCAGAAAAATCAACAGAAGAACATTAGAATCAGACAACTTGAAGAACAGCACAAGTATCTCCCAGAAGAAAGCCCTGAACATCATTCTGCCTTGCAAGCCATGCAAAGACAGGCAGAATTATCGGCAAAAGGTGCCCTACTTAGATCGCGGCATACACAAATAAATCTTTCAGACGCCCCCACAAAATATTTTTTCTCTTTGGAAAAAAAATGCCAGGCAGCAAATTCCATCTCTGCTATCAGACTTCAAGATGACAGCATCACAGAAGATCCAAGAAAAATCACCTCTGAAATCCTACAATACTACAAGAAAGCATACAGCACTGCAGGAACATCCCATCATGCCATTCACGAAATACTGAAAGAAACAAAAAAAATCTCTGCAACAGATCGGAACCACTTAGAAAAGAAAATCACTCTACATGAACTGAAAACCGCATGCACATCCTTGCCAAAGAACAAATCTCCTGGCCTTGATGGTCTCACGTCAGAGTTTTTCCAAGTCTTCTGGAATCAACTCGGACCACTTCTCCTCGAAACACTGCAAGAAGCCTACATCAATGGCCTCCCACAATCCGTCACGACCTCAGTAGCACGATTGATACCAAAGAAGGGAGACCACACGGATATCCGAAACTGGCGTCCACTCTCCCTAATTAATACCGATTGCAAAATAATTTCCAAAGTTATAGCAAACCGAATAAAGCCAACACTGCCTGAAGTTATTGGCCAACATCAAACGTACTCTGTCCCAGGAAGATCAATACATGATAACCTCCATTTAATAAGAGACCTCATCCACATCGCAAATAGCCAACATGAAGACCTAGCACTCGTCAGCCTTCATCAGGAGAAGGCTTTTGACAGGGTAGAGCACGAACACCTTTATGAAGTTCTAAAAGCATTTGGCTATGGTCCTCTCATCATTGAAACAGTGCAATTGCTTTACAGAGATGCACACTTCTGTTTAAAAATCAACAACAGGCTCACTCGCAGTTTGTCATACTCTCGAGGGATCAAGCAAGGATGTCCCCTCTCTGGTCAATTATACACACTGGCCATAGAACCCTTCTTAAAAAGAATACACGACACCATCATCTGCAAACGAACCAGAATAATAGAACCACATCAAAAAATTACCTTATCAGCATATGCCGATGACGTCACTGTAATAGTACGAAATGAAGAAGAAATGACAGTAACCGAGGAAGCACACAGACTATATGCACAAGCCTCAGGGGCCAAATTAAATTCTGCCAAAACCACAGGCTTGTGGTCAGGCAGATGGAAGTCTAGAAATGATTCTCCGATCGAATGTACCTGGTCAAGCGAAGGACAAAGATACTTAGGTGTGCACCTTGGCAACACCAAAATATATAACACACTGAACTGGACACAGCTGCACAATCGTTTTAAACAGGTGCTAGGTAAATGGAACAGCGTTCGTTCCATGTCTTCACTTAGAGGAAGAGTACTAATAGTTAACCAGATGGCTGCGAGTGTCTTATGGCATACCCTCAAAGTACTCACACCTCCTGAAGAATTTCTCTACCACATTCAAAAGGAAATCAAACGTTTCCTCTGGAACAAAACTCACTGGACAACACACCCTCAACTCTGCAAGCCACTCAGCAAGGGAGGTCAAGGCCTGATTTCCCTTGAAAACAAGATTCGATCCTTCAGGATAATCCTCCTCCTAAAGACACTTCAATGCAATCACACTTATGTAACCACCTTCGATTACATCACGAAAGCATCCACCAGAGGACTTACACTTTCCACAATCCTCCGAATGGCCAGTCCTGCACCATCTCCTCCTAAACTACCTACCTTTTACAAAGATGCTCTACAGCGATGGAAAAACACAGGACTCCATCACACACTCACAGGATCAACAGAGTCAGCTGTACTTACAGAACCACTATTTTCAAATAAAAACATCACAAGTCTCACAACTGGCCAGCCTTTTCTTTTCCCTACATGGAACTGGGCAGGAATAAGAGTCATAGGAGACCTCCTAACCCACACCCTAAAGTGGAAAGCATTCACAAGCCTACCAATGAATAACCCAAAAACTGAAAAGCAATATCAACAGTTGCAAGCCTCCATTATAAAAGCCTATCCAGATATCGCTACACCTCAGGAAATCCGTATTCCTTCTAGAAACTGCTCGGGGCCAATATTTCATCTTGTACAATCTGAAGCCTCACTTCCAATTCATCCCTCCAACTACAAGAAAATATACCACTTCCTCATGTCAGTGTCCCCATCCTCACCATTCTTATATTCAGCCTTAACACTCTCATCTACAAGGCTGCATATACCACACAGTTTTCAGTGGGATCTGCCATATAAATCAAAATGTGCCAAACCAGATTCCGAAATACAGTGGAGATTATGGCATAACATCTTACCAACTCCTTCAAAGCTCTACAAATTTAAGCTAAGAGAAACGGATCTGTGTCCATTCTGTGACGTTTCAGGCACCCTGGAACACACATATCTGACCTGCCCTGCAAACAAAGTGATAATCACCTATGCCCTGAATACCGCCTCTAGCACCTGTAACTACACACACAGCCAAGAAGACTACTGGAATTTAGTCCACACAGAAGAAAACAGACACAGAACATGCAATTTCATCTTCATCTGCGATGTATATCCTCCGTCGGAAACTAAAAAGCAGGCTTCTATTGGAACTTGAGCACTTCAAAGAAACAAGAACTGTCGCGAAATTCCTAGAGGAGTGGAATCCAACTGGTACCCTCTTCTGGATTGACGACGACAATGTGCTCCATCTGAATGATAACTCAGAATGAAACCTGAATTGTTAATTTTGAATATTCATTTATATCTCTATTGTACACCCGAAAGGAAAATGTTTCTTTCTCTGTAATATATTTACTTATATACTTATAATATGTAAATAGTCATTGTTGCCTATCGTGTAATGTTTATTTTAACAAGTTAAATAAACAAAAAAAAAAAAAAAAATATCTATCTATCTATATATATATATATATATATATATATATTTATATATATATATAGATATATATCTATATATATATCTATATATATATATATATATCTATATATATATCTATATCTATGTATATCTATCTATATCTATCTATATATATATATATATATATATATATATATATATATATATATATATATATATATATATATATATATATATATATATATATATATATATATATATATATATATATATAGTTCTGTAGTACGCAAGTTTACATTACTGAAATACATGAACTTAATGAACTTAATTAAGAAAGGAATATTAGCCACATTTTTAACATAGAGAAAACATTCACTATGAAATTTCTTCACGTACCATGATGCACGAATGTCAAAAATAGACTGTCTTCTGTCTTCCCTACAGATAAATCAGTAAGTGTACAATGAAGCAGGATGTACACTTACATTAAATGCTCTAAAATGCAAGAAAATAATTATTACATTTCAATGACCCCTTAGATATCTTGTCTGTATCATAAGTAACGTTCCGCATTGTTACTGAATATTTTCTAAACAATAGTTTGCAAGGAAAATGACTTTTCGATGAATTATGATAGAATTCATCGAAATATTTTCAATGAATTGTTTTTTCGATGAATTGCATTTTCGACGAATTATCGTTCGGTGAACTGTCATTCAATGAATTGCCTTTTCGACGAATTGCCATTTGTTAAATTTTCATTCGGCGAATTGCTTTTTCGATGAATTGCATTCGATGAATTCTCCTTCGATTAACTGTTTTTCGATGAATTTGCCTGTAACCCCCTAATGGAGGTATTCATGACTGTAGTCCGTGTGTTCACGGGGCCGGTTTTCCTGCTTACGGCATGAAAAAATCCCAGCTAAACTTCCGAAGGGGGGGACCCTACTGCCCGCGCCCAAGATAGGCTACCTTGGCTGATGAAGATTCTAGAGATCAGGTCTCTGACGACATCCGAACCCAGGACACTCCTTCTCCAGGCATATGGTTGCGAAGCGCACAGCCACTAGGATAACCGCGCGGAAGTTATTAAACAATAAGTATTAAATATTATTAAACAATATTACACAATATTATTAAACAAAAAGTAAGTTTCATATTATTTAATCGAAAATTTAATAATATTTAACAATATTATTAAACATTGCACCGAAATTTTTTACTAACTGACAACTGACAGAAAATGAGCTTTTAAGAGGCAAACTGTAATGTGAACCTGATATCTATGGTTTATGTACTTTAAGTTGTTAATGGGTACATTGCATTAATACAGCATTTTCTCTAGAGAGTCCTTAATGTAAAGGTTTTGTTTCTTTGAGTTGATCCATTTTTTTAATCTTTTTGGAAACAAATTAAAAAGTTTCATTGTCATTTTTTTCACGATCAAATCAATATTATTGTGATCCGTTGTAGGGTGCCCATAGGCCGGTGCCCACTCTGCCTATTTGGTAATTCGGCACTGTACAGAGCTGATTTCAGCTCATCTAAGATACCTCGGGATAGGGCAAGTCACCTATCCAGAGGATAAGCTGACTTGCCCTATGCCTCCGGGTGTAGCCTATGACTGTATCTCGTGTGTTCATGGGGCCAGTTTGCCTGCTTGCACAAGGAAAATCCCCTGATAAACGGTAGAAAAACCCTGCTGTCCACAACCAAGATGTCTGAGAAAGATCCTTAAGCCCCTCACGTCGGCGATGGGAATCGAACCCAGGACACTCCTTTACCAGGCATATAGTTGCGAAGCGCATAACCACTAGGCAAACCGCGCAGAGATATCATAAATCACGCCATGTTATTACTAGAAAAAAAAACACTTACAAATAAAAAATATGTACACATTAGTAATGCTCTTTCAAAAAGCAAACTGTATTCACTGTGAACAGAATAATTTTATTTTATACATAAAAGAAGAACTTACTTATATCTTGGTCTGGTTCTGGTGGTACTATAAATTAAAAAAAAATAAACATAAGCACAACAGGAATGAGACCTGATAAATTATATATATATATATACAAGCATGAGGATAACATAATTCACGCGATCGAATTTCTAGAAAACACTTAGTTATAGTTGATCGTATTGGTGGTTCCGGTGGTGGTACTACAACATAAAAAGATATACAAAACCTGTAGAGTCATATGGAAAGCTATATGCCACATAATATATACGTAAGTAAAATTGGTAATAAAATATACAAAAACAAGATATTTTTGAATAATACTTACATGGTGCTTCTGTTGGTGGTGATAGTGGTCGGACTGTAAGTAATGAAATCTACGTTAGTAACTCATAATACACTGTATATAATATGTGTGACATGTATACATTAGGAATGTTATTGATATAAAATGCTTGTGTCGACAACTACAGTTTACGAGTAAACAATAACTTTCTTTTTTTAAAAGCCAACAGTTAGTTATTCATTTCCATTTCAAGAGTATATATTATATATGGTATATATAATATATAATTCTGTCTCCTGTGTATATGGATATATACAGGAGACAGAAGCTAAGGAAACATCATGTTATCTATACGTTAAAGAACTTCAAAGACTGAAGTTCAAAGTTTAAAAACAAAAACTAGCTAATGTGAATAGTATGCGATCAGAGACAGTACTTTTTTCTTGGCAACAACAAGGCACATACGTAGGAACGTTTTGGAATTCGGGCAGTTGTCAAAGCGCTAGTGGCATGGTATTTTACTAGATTTCGAAATCGTCACACTATAAAAGGTGCTTAGCTACGAATTTGCCAACGGGACTAAAAACCTAGCTACTTATTAATCTTTATTAATTATGATATTTCTTTAAAAACTAGATAATCTTATGCAAGTAGCGGCATTACGTTAGATCAATATTTTGTGATGCTTCACTTTTAAATGTTGTTCTCTTTTGTTTGGTTAATCGTAATCTTAAATTAAATTATCCTGCATTTAGTGTTTATTAGTATGTAGAAAAGAAAAGGAAACATATGTTGGTATAATAGAATTCATTTCATTGTCATCAATAGAACACATCTTCAGAACACACGCAATTTACAGACAAAAAATTCTAGTTGTGGTGGTGGTGGTGGTGAGCGGTAGATGGCATTAATGTAGATGACTGGTAGTAGAGATTCGGTGTAGCGATGAAGACGAGATGTAAAGTAGGTGCCCTCCCGCGATGAGGCTTCTTTGGAGGTGTTAGTAATAATAATAATAATAATAATAATAATAATAATAATAATAATAATAGCTAAAAGACAGTTCAGAAAACTCAATCGTTTTAATCGACTCTTTCAATATTCGGCGATAGTTCCTCGTTATTTTAAAGAAAACAAACATCAACAACCAACTTCAAATAACACTTTTTTATATTAATCTTGGATCAAAATCATCGATTCAATAGGCGGTCTAACACGAAATCTCGAAATTCATCTTATCCTAGTTTGTCCATCAGACCATTCACCTAAACAAGAAGCACACCTTTCTATAAATTTCATATTCATCTGAACTTCCTATATTATTCAATGTGTTTTTTATGTTTGTCGTAATGTTTTCTTTTTTTATTTTTTAATCTCTGACGAATATTCACAATAACAATAAATTTCAGTACTTGATATATTCAATTTTTAAAAGTGTTAAATTTCATTCAAAAATTGCACTACCTTTTTAACGAAACCACAAGAAACTATATATATGCAGAGTGCCCATAAGTCACGAAGGAACGGATTTGAAATAAGTGTTTTTTTCGTAACTAATAAAAATCTGCAGATTCGGTATTTCATTATTAGAAAAAAAAAGAATAAAATAATTAACAAATAAAAATATATTAAATGTTTAAACCCCTTCGTCACTTATAGGTCATCCCATTATATATATATATATATATATAACTAATTTTCATCTATATCTCCGCCAGAGATTTTTATTAAAAATAATAACACCTTGTGGCAATTTATATAGGTAAAGTTGATAAGGCTCTGTATTACTAAACCCTTGGTATTTAGGGTCTAGCTACTCACTGAGGAGACCTCAAAAAAGTAATAAATTTAGTATACTCAGAGCACAATGTTTTATCATTAAGTACACAAAGTAGACATTTCTGGAGAATTTTTATTTTTTCACTTGGCCAAGCTGGTGTTACAGTAATATAAAAATATATTGATATATAATTATGCAAAAATACATTCAATATCGAAAGAATAACATTAAAATAAATTACACTAAAAATTACACTTTGGAAGTTTCGAAATTTTGACCAGAGAGCTCATGAGAATACAATCCTCGTCATCGGAGTTTCTTTTATTATTTTTAACTGATCCACACATACACGAAAGGCCACCAGACCTATAGCACATTAGTGCCGTGTGTGAATAAGAGCAAGAATAGAAGAAAGGAGGAATCTGTTCACATTTCGGGGGGGAGGGTCAGAAACCAGAACCCTTGCTTAGGCGACTAAACATGGCTGCATCCACTCCAGGTATCTAATAAGCAAGGTGGTGGTATTTCACGTAGTGAATAAAGAGATCTACCACCTTGAGGTCTAGTTGGCATTTTTTCCAACTAGGGAAGACATACTTTTGCGGTGGCAATGCTCGCTAAGTTCGTCAGAGCCCCATTTATGAAAACAAACTATATCGCTGGAAGCTGGAACTTGACTGCAAGAGGCTATATATTGCGTATCTACAGTCCTTTAGTACCCTTTAGTGGGATTGTATTCTCATACGCTCTCTGGTTGCCTTAGCTTACACCACTTAATAGACACGATTGCTTCCCAATGCCGAAGTTTGTATTCTCGTAAGCTCTCTGGTCAAAATTTCGAAACTTCCGCAGTAGCAACGTATATTTTACTTTGACATAATCTTTGATCTTTAATATCCACTATTTTAATATAATTTATGTCACCGATATGAAGCAGTATGGTTCTTTCTTTGATAAGATAAATATATATTAGTAATTTTCATATGGTACTATTAGAAGAAAGTATATTAATAACATAATGCACAACAAAATAGTGCTTTTGTTGTATATATATATATATATATATATATACAACAAAAGCACTATTTTGTTGTGCATTATGTGTATATATATATATATATATATATATGTATATATATATATATATATATGTATATATATATATATATATATATATATATATATATATATATATATATATATATATATATATATATTATTAAAATAAACCCGGGTTTCCAATTTATTCTTCCCGCGTCAAAACACACATCACCATTCCCACGCTTCCCCCCCCCCCCCCTTTTTGTTATAAAGAACCTTCAACAAGAACATGGAATTGAAGGCGCCCAGT